>NC_141877.1:31736969-31888484 GCF_056163025.1 Triticum urartu
GATATATGTTTGTTTCATGCTGTTATCCTGTCCACCTTACTACTGAATCGGTTTACCAAAATGAGTTTCGTATACTACAAGCTAAACCTGTGATGTGTCTGCTTGTTTCTCTTGTAGTATGCAAACATAATATTGGAGAAGAGCACCCCACTATGCAATGGTAGAGAAAGTAATGCAGATAAGGTTCAAGATAGTGAGACAACCCTGTTGGTCTCCAAGAAAGGTGATAAAAACGATCTTGTAGACAGTGAGAAAACCCCACAGTCCTGCGTTGATGTAGTGTTCGAGTTACTGGCCAGTACCGCTGGCACAAGCTCTTCGAACTCGCTGCCTGAATCACTTCGGCTTCTTCAGTCTCAGCTACAAGCTGAAAGGCATCAGCCAGCTGTGCTGCGGCAAGAAGCCGAAGGACTGAGGAAGTCCCTGTAGAATTCAGATGCGTACTTTCTTGTGCAAAAGCAAGCGCCAGAGGATTTAAGCGCCAAACAAGAGAAATTTAATAAGCTTGCTAAGCATCTTGCCAGCATTATGGGTACCCAGGATATTGTTTCTTGAATTCTTCTGAAGTGGTTTCAGTTATGTACTTGTTTTGCTGCGGTGTTTATATGCTGCTTTGTTCCCTATATTTGCACTGGTGGCGAACTTTGATGCCCAGTGGATGTAATAGGTGTAATAGCCGTGATAGCCTAGCATAAGTTGCTCGCTTATTTATTTCCTTGTTGTCTTGTTTATTTGTTTGCTTGTAGTCAGTGCAGTTCTTTTTCCGCGGTTTGCTAGTGGCTGCAATAGCCTATTTTTTAAAACTAGGCCACAATAACCATGGGCTAATATTTACTGTAGTGACATTGGGCCTCCTACGGGCCATAGAAACAGTGGGCCTTCTATGGGCCGTAGAAACAGTAGGCCTTTTACGGGCCATAGAAACAATGGGCCTTCTACGGGCTGTAGAAACAATGGGCCTTCTACGGGCCGTATCATCAATGGGCCTTATACGGGCCGTATGATCGATTGGCCAAACATGGGCCAATAACAGGCCACACTATGGCCGGCCGTAAACGGGCTAGAGTTGGAATCGTCCGTTCATCAGCCGACCATAACGGGCCATCGTTAACAGGCTGTATTTGATGACGCTATGAAAACGGCCCAACGTATTAAAGGACCACAAACGGGCCGACTGTTACCATGGGCTGAATTTGGCCCACAAGCAGAAAATGATAGTAAGAGTCCGTAAGTAAATGAATGCTAGAAATGAGCCCAAGAATAAATGGGCTCTGAGAAGGCCGAAAGATAACATGGGCTGGAAACGACCCAACGGAATAACGGGCCGTTAATGGGTATAAAGTGATACACTGTTCATTACGGGCCAGTTTCACCACGGGCCGTTAATGGGTGTAAGAGCATCTCCATCCGCGCCCCCAACAGACCCTCCGCAGGCATTTTTGCCACGCCGTCGCCGAAAAAACGGCCCAGTCACGGCCCCAGAAGCCCATTTTTCGCCGGCTCGGGCCGAAACTGGTGCCGGCGGACCCAGGCCGAACCCGGCTTCCTGGGGGGCGCCTCGGGCGCCGGCACAAGCGAAAAGGGCACATGGGTCCGCCCTGTCGGCGAGGCGAGCGCCTCTTCCCACCGTTTCTTCCCATGTTTTCCCCACTTCCCTCCCGCTCCTTCCTCCCGCCAATCTCCCTCCCGCTCGCCTCCCTCCCGGCCGGCCGCCATGCCACCGAAGAAGTACGTCGCCCCTCGCGCGGCGGCAACCACGACCGCCTCCGTCGCCCAGCCGAAGCAGAGGAAGCTGAGGGCGCCTCTGGTCAAGCCACCGGGCATGTCAAACGCTGAGTAGAGGGCGGAAGTTCAGCAGCGGGAGGCTGTCACCGCCGATCGGCGGAACAGGGCCATCGCCAAGAAGGCCAGCGACAACGCGGTGCGCGCGGCTGCGGCAGCCTCGGCGGACCAAGCCGAGTCGGAGGCGACTCGCGCGGGGATGATGAATCCACCTGGAAGCCATGCCCGGTACGCGCCCTTGGGCCAGCAAGGCGTCGGCTCTCCGCAGCCATGGGGATCGCCCTCGCCGGGCTACATCGATGGGGACGCACACGGTGGGTTCAACCCAAACGTCACCTTCCCCCATGGATACCCGGCCCAGCGCACGCCGTCTCCCGCCTTCGCCGGCGTGCAGTACCCTCCATACAACTACTCGCCGCCCGCCTATGCTTCCTCCCCGACGCCCCCGCTACGCTGTGGCCCGCTGCCCTTCTCGCACCTCGGCGACACCGACGAGACAAAGGCCGACATGGACGACATCATCACGGCAGGTTCGTCCACGGCCGCCGCGTCTCCCGAGTTCGTCACCCAGGACGAGGTGGTGGATCTCAGCGGCGGCATGGACGACGAGCTCGGCTATGTCTACGGCGAGGACGAGCAGGAGGAGCAGGAGGAGGAGGACGACGAGGAGGAGGAGGAGCCGACGCCTGCGAGGGCGAAGGGGGGCAAGAAGAAGAAGCGGGCGGCCGGGACAGGCGAGCCGTGCATCAAGTGGGCGTCCAAGGAGGAGGAATGCCTCGCCGAAGCATGGAAAGTCATCAGCCTCGACCCGACGACCGGCACTAACCATAGCATCGACACGTACTAGGACCGCATCAAGGCCGAGTTCGACAAGCGCAAGCTCGTCGACCCCTACTTCAAAGGCGTCTACATGCATCGCGGCTCCAAGGCGATGGCGAACCATTGGGGGCGTATCCAGGGGGCGTGCAACAAATGGAATGGGGTCGTCGAGGAGGTCGCGGCTCGCCCGAAGAGCGGTGCCAGCGTCGAGGATCAGGTATGCCACGCCAACCTCCCGCCTCTCTTCGCCGTGTACAGGCACCAACTGTTTGTACCTCCGTGCAGTTGCTGCGCATGTTCGCCCTGTACCGGCAGAGCAACAGCGACACCGAATTCAAGTACCTCCACGTCTACAAGCGCATTGACAAGTGTGAGAAGTGGGCGGAAGTCCGGCGCACCCTCGACAAGGCCAAGGAGACCTGCAAGCCAGACGCGCCGACTCCTGGCGCATCGGAAGGCCGGCCGGATGGCAACAAAGTTGCCAAGAAGGGGAAACACGCCGACGCAGCCACCACTCGAGTGCAGGAGTCCATCGAGCACTGCCTCGCCGACACGCATGCCCGGGCCGTCCTTCGTGAAGAGAAGACCGAGGCGCGCTGGTCGGCGTTGACGTCGAGCAGCGCCGTCAAGCTCGACCTGCTCCGGACAAACGTCACCGCGAAGAAGAGAAACACCGACCTGGCTTTCCTGCTGGGCGAGGCGGACATGCTCCAGAGCACCGACGAGGCGGTCAAGGCATGGTACTTGGAGCAGCGTGGCCTCATCCTGAACCACCTTCCCTCGACAAGGCCGCCGACGCCGACGCCGACGCACACGCCAAGCCCGAGTGATGACGCCTCCACGACGTCGCCCAGCAGCACCGAAGCCGCGCTGACACCACCCAGCACCGAAGCAGCTCCGACACCGCCGAGCCCGCGCACGCCGACTCCGCCGACGCCTGAAGCCGACTCCGCCGACGCCTGAAGCCGACCCCGCCGAGTGATTCGTTGCGCACGCGAACTTGCGGCGCTCTGTCTTTTGTATGCTAGACTACATCCGATCGCCGAACTGTGACTTGTGATCGCCGGATTTGTGGCGTCTTTTGTGATGAGAGGGAACGACCAAGTTCGAATTTTCCTCATCCTGGGGCCGGCGCCTGGGGGCGTGACCGGGAGCTAGGTCGCCCCCAGGGGCCGAGCTAGCGCCGGTTCGCCCCCATGCCGCTCTTTTTAGGCGCCCTGGGGGCCGAACGGCTGGAGATGCTCTAAAGTGATACACTGTTCATTACAGGCCAGTTTCACCACGGGCCGTTAATAGGCCAGGAGTTACATAGGGCCTCAAATGGGCCGAAAGACGTCATGGGCCATACATGGGCCAGAAGTGAAAACGGGCTGGAATCATATTGGATGGCCCAGATGACGCTACTGGGCCTAATTCGGATAGGGCGTAACGGGCCTTGGGTTAGCGGGCTGTAAATGGGCTATATGCGAAGAGGCCATTAATAGGCTTTCCATGGGCCGGCCTGCCACCTTTTGACCAAGTCAAACGGGTCGGCCTTTTCACAGGAATGGGCCTCTGTTGGGCCGTGCCACGTGTCAATGTATCATAGGAGCCTTCTGTCCAATGAGTGGATGACATCTGTCCCAACGATGAGCCGACACGTGTTTCCTCCAGCCAATGATGATTTTACACGTGGAAAATCCACATTGGTCGGGGCTGTTATCGGGTTATCGGATCCAAAACCCGACACGATAGCTTAACGGCGTTCCGTTATGGTGGATGCCATGTGTCGGTCACCCTTGATAAAGCACTTCTGTGACGCGTGATTTATCGTCATAGAAGTGCACACTTACGTGATGATAATTTTGGTAATGTCATGGAACACTTCTACAACAGCACATGTATGACTATCTTGATTCTGTCATAAAATCGTCATGGATGTACATGCATGACAAAAAACGTGACCTACTTGTAACACCCCGGATATAACTTTCCCAATTTGTACTCCAACTCTTGCTGTTTCCGGCATTAAGTTATTTTATTATCTCGGGTTCGGGTATTTTTCTCCGTGTGTTGTTGTCGTTGTCATGCATCTCATATCATGTCATCATGTGCATTGCATTTGCATACGTGTTCATCTCATGCATTCGAGCATTTTCCCCGTTGTCCGTTTTGCATTCCGGCGCTTCGTTCTCCTCCGGTGGTCATTCCTACCTTTATTTCATGTGTGGGGATTAAACATTTCCGGATTGGATCGAGACTTGCCAAGCGGCCTTGGTTTACTACCGGTAGACCGCCTGTCAAGTTTCGTACCATTTGGACTTCGTTTGATACTCCAACGGTTAACCGAGGGACCGAAAAGGCCTCGTGTGTGTTCCAGCCCAACACCCCTCCATTTTGGCCCAAAACCCACCTAACTCTGCTCCATCATCTAGAGTGTTCGATCACGATTGCGTGGCCGAAAACCGCACCTCATTTGGACTCTCCTAGCTACCTCTATGCCTATAAATAGCCCCCCCCCCCCCGATTTTCGGATCTCCTTCTCCCCCCGAAACCCTAAATTTCGCCTCCGCGCCGTCGGACACGTCCATCCCGGGCGGACGGAATCGCGCCGCCGCGCCCAGCCAGTCTCAGGCCGCCACGTGGCCTCCCCGTGCCGCCTCCTCCGTCGGCCCGCCGCGGCCCATCGCGGGCCCTCTCCGCCGCAACTCGGGCCTGCGCCCCGCCGCCCGCGACCCGGCTCGCCCCGCCGCCTCCACCGCTCGCAGCGCCGCCCCGCCTCCTCGCCCGACGCCGGCCGCAGCCCGCTGCCCGGCCCGGCCGCCGACCGAGCCGCCCCGACGCGCCAGGCCGCCGCCGCCTTCGCCGCTCGCCGCCAACCGCCGCAGCCGCCCGCTCTGGCCCCCGCGGAGCACTCCGGCGAGCGCCACCGCTCTGGCCGGCCCTCCCTCCTCTCCGGCGAGCGCCGGATCCGCCGCCGTGAACAGTGTTTTCGCCAGATCCGGTTTCGGTGAACAGTAAACCCTAGGGGTAAATTTCGTCTAAGTCCTGAAATTCTTGATCCATATGCTCCTGTTCGTGGCCCCGTAACTTTGCATCCGTAGCTCCGATTCATAAATATAGCATATCAAAATGTTCATCTCAGAGAGTACATCATTTCATTCCATTGCATCATTTTCATTTAAGTTCATCTTGATGCCCGAAATGCTGTTAGAAGAGGGCTACTTGGGATAATTGTCAGATCTGCTACTCCATCTTAGACATTTGTCATTTTTGCCATGATTATTGTGTGCATGATATGACCTGATGCTCTACATATGTTTTGTTAAGGGTTTTGTCATCTTTCCAGAGGTGCAACACATGTATTTTTGTGATGTGTGAGGTGACTAGTGCAAGCTTGCAAAGTGAGGCACTCGGTAATTCTGTTTTCAGGGACTTAGTAATTTCACTAAGTCCTGGGATTGTTTATCTCATGATGCCATATGTTCTTGTTGTTTCCTAGTGATCCGTGCCTCTTTTGAGGATGATCAGTAAAGGAGTTTTGTTAATATTGTAGTGCTCTATCCATCCATGTCTTTGTTTGCAATTATGGAGCAATCTAGCTTGAGTCAATCGAGCTCTACTTTTGCTACTTTGTGAATCTGGGCAGATTGTCAACTCATTTGCAATTTTTCCAATGTTGTTGTAGTTGATCCGTGCATGCTATGCCATTGTTCTTGCCATGTCTAGCTTGCATTTTGTGCCTTCTTAATGGATGTATGCTTGTCTTGCCATGAATTGCACCGTAGTGAGTGCATCGAGCTCGTAAACATGCCTACTTGAGTCATGTTTCAGCATGTGTCAGTTTTCACTAAGTCTGAAAACTGATTATGTTTTTGCTATGTTCGTGTGCTTGTTAGTATATTTTCTGATCCCTTTTGGCTCAAGGTCATTAAGGGACTTTTGTTAAGATATTTGAGTAGCTCCATGCCATGCTCTTGTTTGTCATGTTCAGGTCTTGTAGCATGTTGCTTTGTTGCTCCGAAGAGGGCTAGTTGATCTGAAATTTCAGACAAGTGTTAATTTCACCAAGTCTGAGATCTGTTTACCATTTGCGTTTTTGCCATGCTTGTTTGAACCGGTTAATGGATGAATTGGCCGTAGCTCAGTTCTAGACTTTTGTTAAGCATCATGAATGCATCCCTGCCATGTATTTTGTTGTCATGTTTGGGTGTTGTAGCATGTTCATCTCATTGCATTTAGATGCCTACTTGCTGTAAATCGCAGACCGGTGTCATATTTGAATCGCTTGCCATTTCCAAACCGTAACTCCGATTCCAATGATCTTTATATCGTTTCCAAGCGATTTCATCTCATATTTCCAGTGGGACACTTGGATTTCCATGTTGAGACCAGGTTCATGCATTTCCTGTCATATCTTGCATATGCATCCCGCATCGCATCCCGCATAGCATATCATCTTTGCATCGTCTTGTTTGATCTTTGCATGTGGTTGATCGTATCCTTGTTGCTTGTTTGTCTTGTTTGGGTAGAGCCGGGAGACGAGTTCACTAACGAGGAGCCCATTGAGTTTGTTTTCGAGGTTCCAGTCAACTCTGACAACTTTGCAGGCAAGATGATCATACCCTCGAAATCACTACTATCTTTGCTATGCTAGTTTGCTCGCTCTTTTGCTATGCCAATGCTACGATGCCTACCATTTGTTTTCAAGCCTCCCAAATTTCCATGTCAAACCTCTAACCCACCATGTCCTAGCAAACCGTTGATTGGCTATGTTACCGCTTTGCTCAGCCCCTCTTATAGCGTTGCTAGTTGCAGGTGAAGATTTGAAGGCCGTTCCTTGTTGGAACATTTATTTACTTGTTGGGATATCATTATATTGCTATGTTATATTAATGCATCTATATACTTGGTAAAGGGCGGAAGGCTCGGCCTCTCGCCTAGTGTTTTGTTCCACTTTTGCCGCCCTAGTTTCCGTCATATCGGTGTTATGTTCCCGGATTTTTGCGTTCCTGACGCGGTTGGGTTATAATGGGAACCCCTTGATAGTTCGCCTTGATTAAAGCTTTTCCAGCAATGCCCAACATTGGTTTTACCATTTTCCACCTAGCCTCTTTTTCCCTTGGGTTTCCGGAGCCCGAGGGTCATCTTATTTTTAGCCCCCCCCCCCTGGGCCAGTGCTCCTCTGAGTGTTGGTCCAAACTAGAGCCCTGTGCAGCGCCCCCTCGGGGAAACTCGAGGTTTGGTTTTAGTTATACGGATTGCTCATCTAAGTGTGCCCTGAGAACAAGATATGTGCAGCTCCTATCGGGATTTGTCGGCACATTCGGGCGGTGTTGCTGGCCTTGTTTTAACCTGTCGAAATGTCTTGTTGTACCGGGATACCGAGTCTGATCGGAATGTCTCGGGTGGAGGTCTATTCCTTCGTTGACCGTGAGAGCTTGTCATGGGCTAAGTTGGGACTCCCCTGCAGGGATTGAACTTTCGAAAGCCGTGCCCGCGGTTATGGGCAGATGGGAATTTGTTAATGTCCGGTTGTAGATAACTTGAACCTTAACTTAATTAAAATGAATCAACTGGGTGTGTTACCGTGATGGCCTCTTCTCGGCGGAGTCCGGGAAGTGGACACGGTGTTGGAGTAATGTTTGCGCAGGTTGCTCTCTAGTTTCTCGCTCGCGCTTTGCCTCCTCTTCTCGCTCTCATTTGCGTATGAGTTAGCCACCATATATGCTAGTCGCTTGCTGCAGCTCCACATATATTTACCTTGCAATTCCTATAAGCTTAAATAGTCTTGATCGCGAGGGTGCGAGATTGCTGAGTCCCTGTGGCTCATAGATTACTATTACACCAGATGCAGGGCCTGATGATTCCGCTCCAGGAGACGTGCTTGAGCTCAAGTGGGAGTTCGACGAGGACTCTCAACGTTACTATGTTTCTTTTCCCGATGATCAGTAGTGGTGCCCAGTTGGGGGTGATTGGGACCGTGTCGCATGTTGGGTTCTCTTTTATTTTGGCGCCGTAGTCGGGCCATGAGTGTTTGGATGATGTAATGTTATTTATGTACTTGATTGATGTGGCGAGTGTAAGCCAGCTATGTTATCCCTGTTCATTATCTATATTACATGGGATGTTTGTGATGATTACCTGACTTGCGACATATGCCTTCAATGCGATTATGCCTCTTAGTCGTGCCTCGACACGTGGGAGATATAGTCGCATCGAGGGTGTGACAAGTTGGTAATCAGAGCCTTCCCCGACCATAGGAGCCCCATTGCTTGATCGTTTTTAGCAGCCGAGTTGTGTCTAGAAAAAAATGTTTTGAGTCATTAGGAATTATATATCGGAGAGTTTAGGAATTATTTTTACTTCCCAGTCTCCTCATCGCTCTGGTAAGGCATCTTGACGTAGAGTTTTGACTCTTCTCTTCTCAAATTTCACTAAAAAAATTTAGGATCACGCGGGTATCTTGGAATCGTTCCGATGGTTTTATGATGAGAACATTGTCTTGGTGCCTCCTGTCAGGGGTTTAGTGGAAGTGTCCCGGGGAGTTGAGCTCTGAGGTGTTGTCATCATAATTTTATCGTTGCAGTTCTGGAATACCTGAGTTTAGTACGCCGACATCGA
Source organism: Triticum urartu (assembly GCF_056163025.1). Lineage (NCBI taxonomy): Eukaryota > Viridiplantae > Streptophyta > Magnoliopsida > Poales > Poaceae > Triticum > Triticum urartu. The sequence continues at coordinate 31,746,174 of NC_141877.1, forward strand.
AAATCTCTTTTGTGCAGTTCGTTGGTGAGATAACCTCGACGCCACCCAGTACTGGGGCGGGTGTTCGGGAGTGTCGCCATAACTTGTATAACGGATGCTTTTCGAAGGTTGAGGTAGATGGTTTCCGAAGGTTTCTTGGTTATGTGTTGAAGGATGGATACAGCTGGATGTAGGATTTGCTAGTTTGGGTGAGATATTATGCTTCCCCTGTATCCCCAACACCTGATTGCATAACCGGAAATGTTCGGGAGTTTCATAGGTGGGAATTCTTGTAGCTCTAGTTCTTCTTCCACGGATATTGGTTTGAGATTAGGATTTCTTACCGATTATTCGTTCTTGATCCGTACCTTGTTGATTTATTTCTCTACCTTAATTCTACGTGGCTTCTCAATTTATGGATATGTGACCATTTCAAGAGGAATGCATTCGTTCATTTTGTTCGGATGTGAAGACTATATGTTGCAATTTTCATTCCATTGGATTCAGCTTCAGTATTTTTCTGTCAATGTGCTAATGGTGGTCAACCTCTTCAGGATGGCTCCTCCAACGCGCACGACTCCAAATCCTGATCCGCCACCACCTCCACCTCCTCCAGAGGCATGGCAAGCTGTGATGGCCGCAACCAATGCAAACACACAGTTGATCATGCAAATTCTTCAAGAGCGTAATCAAGCGAATCAAGGCAACCAAGGGAATCAAGGCAAAAATCAGAATCACTTTGCTACACTCAACCAGTTCCTTGCTAACGGGCCAAAGACTTTCAGCAATTGTGTTGAGGCAACCTATGCTGACGATTGGCTAGTGGATCTGGGCAAGCATTTCGAGTGCAGTAGCGTCAGGCCTGAGGACTTTGTCAAGTTCGCTTCCTTCCAACTCAAAGATCAAGCTGCAGAATGGTTCCAGCAGAACAAGGACTCCAGAGGTGGACGTGTTATCACTTGGGATGATTTCCGTCGAGATTTTCGTGCTCATCACATTCCTCAGAGCGTGGTTGAAAGCAAGCGTGAGGAATTCCGCAACCTGAAGCACGGCTCTTTGTCTGTCTATGACTACAACAAGTTGTTTCAGAAGCTCGCCCGCTTTGCCAAGCAGGACATCCCTGATTAGAAGAGCATGATATACCAGTTCAGGGGTGGTCTCAGAGAAGAAATTCAGCTAGCTCTTGTCCTCTTTGAGCCGTTGAGATACGATGAGTTCTACAACATGGCACTGAAGCAAGAGGCTTCTCAGTTGTGGTGTGATGCTTCCAAGAAGCGAGTCAGAGATGTTACTTCTTCTTCCTCTACTCAAGTGGCCAAGCAGCAGAAGTATTGGCTCCCTCCTCCTCCGTTCCGTCAGCCGTATCAGCAGAAGAGCAAAGGTCGCAGTGGTTCTTCCCACCCACCCAACCCTGGCTTTCAGAACAAGATTTCGTCTCAAGCTCCAAGATCGGGTGCTCCGTATCACCGTCCGCTATCAGAGGTCAAGTGCAACAAGTGCCAACAGAAGGGTCACTATGCCAACAAGTGTTTCAACCAGAGGCGTCTTCCTCCTCCTCCTCCTGTCAGATCGGCAAGTACAGCTGTGGTCAAGCATAACCCCAAGCACGCCAAGGTCAACATGGTGAATGTAGCTCAGGCAGAGGACTCGACAGATGTCATCATGGGTAACCTTCCTGTTAACGATGTTCCTACAAAAGTACTTTTTGACACTGGTGCATCCCATTGTTTCATCTCGAGACCTTTTGCATCTAAGCATGATTTTGTTACTCAAGTGTTGCCAAAACCGTTGTCTATTGACTCTCCGGCCCGTCTATTGACATCTCGAGTATGCGTTCCGGATGTCACAATCACTTTGGGTGACTACAAGTTCCTTTCTTCTCCTATGGTTCTTGGTAACTCGGATATTGATCTTATTCTCGGAATGGATTGGCTTTCTAAGCACAAGGCACATCTTGATTGTGCTTCCAGGTAGATTCAATTGACTCATTCGTCTGAGGATGTAATTGTCTTTGCCGCTCATGATGATACCATCCGTCTGTTTTCTCTCAATGAGAAGGGTGAATTGGATGCTATCTCTCAAATTCCAGTCGTTTGCGAATATCAAGATGTCTTTCCAGAAGAGCTCCCAGGAATGCCTCCGCACCGGCCAGTTGAATTCGTTATTGATCTTGATCCTGGTACGGAACCGGTGTGCAAACTTCCTTAAAAGCTCGGACCTGAAGAGTTGAAGGAGCTGAAGAAGCAACTCGATGAGCAAGAGAGAATGGGTCTCATCCGGCCTAGTTCTTCTCCATGGGGTTGTGGTGTTCTTTTTGTGAAGAAGAAGGATGGAACGGACCGACTTTGTGTTGATTACTGTCCATTGAACAAGAAGACCATCAAGAACAAATACCCACTTCCCAACATCAATGAACTGTTCGAACAACTCAAAGGTGCCCAAGTATTCTCCAAGCTTGATCTCCATATGGGTTATCATCAGATTCGAATCCGTGAGCAAGATATTCCCAAGACGGCTTTCAGGACAAGCTATGGTTCATATGAATACACTGTCATGTCTTTTGGCCTTGTCAACGCTCCTCCGACGTTCTCTCGCATGATGAACTTCATCTTCAACGCCTACACCAATGACTTCGTTTTGGTCTATCTCGACGACATTCTGGTTTTCTTGAAGAACAAGGAAGATCATGCCAAGCACTTGCGTTTGGTTCTTGATAAGCTCAGAGAACATCAGTTCTACGCCAAGTTCTCCAAGTGTGAATTTTGGCTCGATGGGGTTCTTTATCTTGGTCATATCATCTCTGCCAAGGGCATTGCCGTGAATCCTGAGAAGGTGTCTGCAATTGTGAATTGGGAACCTCCTCAGAACGTGAAGCAACTCCGCAGTTTCCTCGGTATCACAAGCTATTGCCGAAGATTCGTTGAAAACTTTTCTAAGATCGCGAAGCCTCTCTCAAATCTTCTCCAGAAGCACGTCAAGTACGTTTGGTCTCCGGAGTGTGACATTGCTTTCAACACTTTGAAAGAGAAATTGATCACTGCTCCAGTTCTGACTCCGCCTGATGAATCCAAACCGTACGAGGTCTTTTGTGATGCCTCTCTCCAAGGTCTTGGCGCTGTATTGATGCAAGAGAAGAAAGTTGTTGCTTATACCTCTCGCCAGTTGAAGCCTAATGAGAAGAACTACCCCACTCATGATCTCGAGTTGGCGGCAGTTGTGCATGCTCTTTTGACTTGGAGACATCTTCTATTGGGAAGAAAAGTGGACATTTTCACTGATCACAAGAGTCTCAAGTACATCTTCACTCAGCCTAATCTCAACCTCAGACAAACTCGATGGGTCAAAATGATTCAAGAGTATAATCCGGGTATTGAGTATACTCCAGGCAAGGCCAATGTGATTGCTGACGCATTGAGCAGGAAGGCTTACTACAACAGTCTGATTCTCAAGCCTTATCAACCCGAGCTTTGTGAAGCTTTCCGCAAACTTAACCTGCAAGTTGTTCCTCAAGGTTTCCTCGCCAACCTTCAAGTCTCTCCTACCTTGGAAGATCAGATTCGCCAAGCCCAGCTTCTTGATGCTATGGTGAAAAAGGTGAAGATTGGGATTGCCAAGAGTCAACCCAAGTACAAGTGCTACCGCCTTGATGATAAGGATACTCTCTTCTTCAAGGATCGTATTGTGGTACCCAAAGGTGACCTCCGTAAAGTGATTTTGAACGAGGCTCACAATTCTCTCCTCTCCATCCACCCTGGGAGCATGAAGATGTATCAGGACCTTAAGCAAGCTTATTGGTGGACTCGAATGAAGCGCGAGATCGCTCAATTCGTGAATGAATGTGATGTCTGCAGAAGAGTGAAGGAAGAACACCAAAGGCCAGCAGGTCTCCTCCAACCTCTTGCCATTCCAGAATGGAAGTTTGACCACATTGAAATGGACTTCGTGACGGGGTTTCCAAAGTCCAAGCGTAGCAATGATGCTATATTCGTTGTCATCGATAAACTCACCAAAGTGGCTCACTTTCTGCCTATCAAAGAGTCGATCACTGCAGCTCAATTGGCGGAACTCTATACCTCTCGTATTGTCTCTCTGCACGGTATTCCTCAAGTGATCTCTTCAGACCGTGGCAGCATCTTTACATCCAAGTTTGGGGATTCTTTTCAGAAGGCCATGGGCACCAACATCCGCTTCAGCACAACTTGCCATCCTCAAACTAGCGGTCAAGTCGAGCGTGTCAACCAGATTCTTGAAGATATGCTCAGGGCTTGTGTGATCTCCTTCGGCATGAAATGGGAGGATTGTCTTCCTTATGCTGAATTCTCCTACAACAACAGTTTTCAAGCAAGTTCGGGCAAGGCCCCATTTGAAATTCTATATGGCAGGAAGTGCCGTACCCCTCTCAACTGGTCTGAAACCGGTGAACGTCAGCTTTTGGGTAATGACTTAATCACAGAGGCAGAAGAAATGTGCAAAGTCATTCGTGATAACCTCAAAGCAGCCCAATCCCGCCAGAAGAGCTACTATGATAGTAAGCACCGTGATTTGGCTTTCGAGATCGGAGATCATGTTTACCTCCGCGTCTCTCCTATGAAAGGTACTCGTCGCTTCGGTATCAAAGGGAAGCTTGCCCCTAGATACGTGGGACCTTTCAAGATTGTCAGCAAGAGAGGCGACCTCGCCTATCAACTCGAGCTTCCTTCAAACTTTGCAAATGTTCATGACGTGTTCCATGTCTCTTAGCTCCGAAAGTGCTTCAAGACTCCTGACCGCACCGTCAACTTCGAGGACATTGAGCTCCAAGAAGATCTCTCTTATCGTGAGCACCCAGTTGCTATTCTGGAAGAGACTGAACGCAAGACTCGCAACAAGTCAATCAAATTTCTCAAAGTCAAGTGGTCACACCATTCCGACCGTGAAGCTACCTGGGAACGTGAGGATCACCTCCGTTCAGAGTACCCGGCGTTCTTTCAGTCCTAGATCTCAGGATGAGATCCTTTCGTAGTGGTGGAGTGTTGTAACACCCCGGATATAACTTTCCCAATTTGTACTCCAACTCTTGCCGTTTCCGGCGCTAAGTTATATTTATTTCCTCGGGTTCGGGTTTTGTCTCCATGTGTTGTTGTCGTTGTCATGCATCTCATATCATGTCTTCATGTGCATTGCATTTGCATACGTGTTCATCTCATGCATTCGAGCATTTTCCCCGTTGTCCGTTTTGCATTCCGGTGCTTCGTTCTCCTCCAGTGGTCATTTCTACCTTTCTTTCGTGTGTGGGGATTAAACATTTCCGGATTGGACCGAGACTTGCCAAGCGGCCTTGGTTTACTACCGGTAGACCGCCTATCAAGTTTCGTACCATTTGGACTTCGTTTGATACTCCAACGGTTAACCGAGGGACCGAAAAGGCCTCATGTGTGTTCCAGCCCAACACCCCTCCATTTTGGCCCAAAACCCACCTAACTCTGCTCCATCATCTAGAGCGTTCGATCACGATCGCGTGGCCGAAAACCGCACCTCATTTGGACTCTCCTAGCTCCCTCTATGCCTATAAATAGCCCCCCCCCCCCCGATTTTCGGATCTCCTTCTCCCCCCGAAACCCTAAATTTCGCCTCCGCGCCGCCGGACACGTCCGTCCCGGGCGGACGGAATCGTGCCGCCGCGCCCAGCCAGTCTCAGGCCGCCACGTGGCCTCCCCGCGCCGCCTCCTCCGCCGGCCCGCCGCGACCCATCGCGGGCCCTCTCCGCCGCAACTCGGGCCTGCGCCCCGCCGCCCGCGACCCGGCTCGCCCCGCCGCCTCCACCGCTCGCAGCGCCGCCCCGCCTCCTCGCCCGACGCCGGCCGCAGCCCGCTGCCCGGCCCGGCCGCCGACCGAGCCGCCCCGACGCGCCAGGCCGCCGCCGCCTTCGCCGCTCGCCGCCAACCGCCGCAGCCGCCCGCTCTGGCCCCCGCGGAGCACTCCGGCGAGCGCCACCGCTCTGGCCGGCCCTCCCTCCTCTCCGGCGAGCGCCGGATCCGCCGCCGTGAACAGTGTTTTCGCCAGATCCGGTTTCGGTGAACAGTAAACCCTAGGGGTAAATTTCGTCTAAGTCCTGAAATTCTTGATCCATATGCTCCTGTTCGAGGCCCCGTAACTTTGCATCCGTAGCTCCGATTCATAAATATAGCATATCAAAATGTTCATCTCAGAGAGTACATCATTTCATTCCATTGCATCATTTTCATTTAAGTTCATCTTGATGCCCGAAATGCTGTTAGAAGAGGGCTACTTGGGATAATTGTCAGATCTGCTACTTCATCTTAGACATTTGTCATTTTTGCCATGATTATTGTGTGCATGATATGACCTGATGCTCTACATATGTTTTGTTAAGGGTTTTGTCATCTTTCCAGAGGTGCAACACATGTATTTTTGTGATGTGTGAGGTGACTAGTGCAAGCTTGCAAAGTGAGGCACTCGGTAATTCTGTTTTCAGGGACTTAGTAATTTCACTAAGTCCTGGGATTGTTTATCTCATGATGCCATATGTTCTTGTTGTTTCCTAGTGATCCGTGCCTCTTTTGAGGATGATCAGTAAAGGAGTTTTGTTAATATTGTAGTGCTCTATCCATCCATGTCTTTTTTTGAAATTATGGAGCAATCTAGCTTGAGTCAATCGAGCTCTACTTTTGCTACTTTGTGAATCTGGGCAGATTGTCAACTCATTTGCAATTTTTCCAATGTTGTTGTAGTTGATCCGTGCATGCTATGCCATTGTTCTTGCCATGTCTAGCTTGCATTTTGTGCCTTCTTAATGGATGTATGCTTGTCTTGCCATGAATTGCACCGTAGTGAGTGCATCGAGCTCGTAAACATGCCTACTTGAGTCATGTTTCAGCATGTGTCAGTTTTCACTAAGTCTGAAAACTGATTATGTTTTTGCTATGTTCGTGTGCTTGTTAGTATATTTTCTGATCCCTTTTGGCTCAAGGTCATTAAGGGACTTTTGTTAAGATATTTGAGTAGCTCCATGCCATGCTCTTGTTTGTCATGTTCAGGTCTTGTAGCATGTTGCTTTGTTGCTCCGAAGAGGGCTAGTTGATCTGAAATTTCAGACAAGTGTTAATTTCACCAAGTCTGAGATCTGTTTACCATTTGCGTTTTTGCCATGCTTGTTTGAACCGGTTAATGGATGAATTGGCCGTAGCTCAGTTCTAGACTTTTGTTAAGCATCATGAATGCATCCCTGCCATGTATTTTGTTGTCATGTTTGGGTGTTGTAGCATGTTCATCTCATTGCATTTAGATGCCTACTTGCTGTAAATCGCAGACCGGTGTCATATTTGAATCGCTTGCCATTTCCAAACCGTAACTCCGATTCCAATGATCTTTATATCGTTTTCAAGCGATTTCATCTCATATTTCCAGTGGAACACTTGGATTTCCATGTTGAGACCAGGTTCATGCATTTCCTGTCATATCTTGCATATGCATCCCGCATCGCATCCCGCATAGCATATCATCTTTGCATCGTCTTGTTTGATCTTTGCATGTGGTTGATCGTATCCTTGTTGCTTGTTTGTCTTGTTTGGGTAGAGCCGGGAGACGAGTTCACTAACGAGGAGCCCATTGAGTTTGTTTTCGAGGTTCCAGTCAACTCTGACAACTTTGCAGGCAAGATGATCATACCCTCGAAATCACTACTATCTTTGCTATGCTAGTTTGCTCGCTCTTTTGCTATGCCAATGCTACGATGCCTACCATTTGCTTTCAAGCCTCCCAAATTTCCATGTCAAACCTCTAACCCACCATGTCCTAGCAAACCGTTGATTGGCTATGTTACCGCTTTGCTCAGCCCCTCTTATAGCGTTGCTAGTTGCAGGTGAAGATTTGAAGGCCGTTCCTTGTTGGAACATTTATTTACTTGTTGGGATATCATTATATTGCTATGTTATATTAATGCATCTATATACTTGGTAAAGGGCGGAAGGCTCGGCCTCTCGCCTAGTGTTTTGTTCCACTTTTGCCGCCCTAGTTTCCGTCATATCGGTGTTATGTTCCCGGATTTTTGCGTTCCTTACGCGGTTGGGTTATAATGGGAACCCCTTGATAGTTCGCCTTGATTAAAGCTTTTCCAGCAATGCCCAACATTGGTTTTACCATTTGCCACCTAGCCTCTTTTTCCCTTGGGTTTCCGGAGCCCGAGGGTCATCTTATTTTTAGCCCCCCCCCCCCTGGGCCAGTGCTCCTCTGAGTATTGGTCCAAACTAGAGCCCTGTGCAGCGCCCCCTCAGGGAAACTCGAGGTTTGGTTTTAGTTGTACGGATTGCTCATCTAAGTGTGCCCTGATAACAAGATATGTGCAGCTCCTATCGGGATTTGTCGGCACATTCGGGCGGTGTTGCTGGCCTTGTTTTAACCTGTCAAAATGTCTTGTTGTACCGGGATACCGAGTCTGATCGGAATGTCTCGGGTGGAGGTATATTCCTTCGTTGACCGTGAGAGCTTGTCATGGGCTAAGTTGGGACTCCCCTGCAGGGATTGAACTTTTGAAAGCCGTGCCTGCGGTTATGGGCAGATGGGAATTTGTTAATGTCCGGTTGTAGATAACTTGAACCTTAACTTAATTAAAATGAATCAACTGGGTGTGTTACCATGATGGCCTCTTCTCGGCGGAGTCCGGGAAGTGGACACGGTGTTGGAGTAATGTTTGCGCAGGTTGCTCTCTAGTTTCTCGCTCGCGCTTTGCCTCCTCTTCTCGCTCTCATTTGCGTATAAGTTCGCCACCATATATGCTAGTCGCTTGCTGCAGCTCCACATATATTTACCATGCCATTCCTATAAGCTTAAATAGTCTTGATCGCGAGGGTGCGAGATTGCTGAGTCCCTGTGGCTCACAGATTACTATTACACCAGATGCAGGGCCTGATGATTCCGCTCCAGGAGACGCGCTTGAGCTCAAGTGGGAGTTCGACGAGGACTCTCAACGTTACTATGTTTCTTTTCCCGATGATCAGTAGTGGTGCCCAGTTGGGGGTGATTGGGACCGTGTCGCATGTTGGATTCTCTTTTATTTTGGCGCCGTAGTTGGGCCATGAGTGTTTGGATGATGTAATGTTATTTATGTACTTGATTGACGTGGCGAGTGTAAGCCAGCTATGTTATCCCTGTTCATTATCTATATTACATGGGATGTTTGTGATGATTACCTAACTTGCGACATATGCCTTCAATGCGATTATGCCTCTAAGTCGTGCCTCGACACGTGGGAGATATAGTCGCATCGAGGGTGTGAGACTACTGTGACAAACACGTATCATCACGGAAGTGTATTTTTTTATAGTGCTGGCTGCGTTCCATGGGTTTGGCTCGAGTCGATTGTCCGATGCATTCCGCAGACGGTACGCTCCACCGGTCAGAACCTAGTCAATAATGAAGGGACCTTCCCATTTGGGCTTGAGCTTGTTCTTTTTCTTCTCCGTCAGGCGTAGAACTAGTTCACCAACTTTATAGGTTTTGGCCCGTACTTCTCTGCTTTGATACTTTCGAGCCTGTTGCTGATAGAATGCGGAACGGGCTTTTGCCACGCCGCGCTCCTCCTCCAGGGCATCCAAACTGTCCTACTGATGGAGCTCGGCCTCCTTTTCTTCATACATGCGCACTCGAGGTGAGTCATGAATTATGTCGCAAGGCAGAACCGCCTCTGCGCTGTACACCATAAAAAAACAGTGTGTATCCGGAAGTGTGATTCGGCGTGGTCCGCAACCCCCATAGTACGGAGTCGAGCTCCTCTACCCAGTGCATGTTTGATTCCTTCAAGGACCGCACTAATCTGGGTTTGATGCCGCTCATGATAAGACCATTTGCTCGCTCGACTTGATCGTTAGTTTGCGGGTGATAGACAGAAGCATAATCAAGCTTGATGCCCATGTTGCTGCACCAAAGTTTTACCTCGTTGGCTGTAAAGTTCGTGCCGTTGTCAGTGATGATGCTGTGGGGGATGCCATAACGGTGTACAACCCCAGATATGAAGTCTATCACCGGTCCGGATTCAGCCGTTTTAACGGGTTTGGCTTCTATCCATTTGGTGAATTTATCCACCATGACCAGTAAGTATTTTTTCTTATGGGTTCCCCCTTTGAGGGGTCCGACCATATCAAGCCCCCAAACCGCAAAGGGACAAGGAATGGGGATTGTTTGGAGAGCAGTAGGCGGCATATGGCTTTGGTTTGCAAAAAGCTGGCAACCAATGCAACGTTGGACCAGATCCTGTGCATCTGCTCGGGCCGTCGGCCAATAGAAACTTGTACGGAAGGCCATGCTTACAAGGGCCCGGGCTACGGCGTGGTGGCCGCCAAGTCCAGCATGGATTTATGCCAAAAGCTTCCGCCCTTCCTCTCCGGAGATGCACCTTTGAAGGACTCCGGTAGTGCTTTTCTTATAAAGCTCTCCCTCGTGGACCTTGTAGGCTTTAGATCGCCACACTATGCAGCGTGCCTCATTTTGCTCCTCGGGTAGTTCCTGCCTGGTTAGGTAGGCCAGAATGGTTCTGTCCATGAGGCGATGACGGCCATTATCACGTGGGCTGAAGGTGTTATTTCGATGGCAGAGCCTCCGATTGTGTTAGAGTGTTCGGTATCTGGTGTTGTGGCCGGGTCCGGACTATTATTACCGGTGTCCCCTTCCCATACCACGGATGGCTTAAACAACCTTTCCAAGAAGATGTTAGGTGGGACAGGATCGCGCTTAGCACCGATACGAGCGAGGATATTCGCCGCCTGATTGTTTTCCCGAGCCACATGGTGGAATTCAAGCCCCTCGAATCGAGCTGACATTTTGAGGACGGCATTGCGATATGCCGCCATTTTCGGATCCTTGGCATCGAAGTCTCCATTTATTTGAGATATTGCGAGGTTTGAGTCCCCACGCACCTCCAGGCGTTGAATGCCCATGGAAACTGCCATCCGGAGACCATGTAATAGGGCCTCGTATTTGGCTGCGTTGTTAGAGTCTGTGTATAGTATTTGGAGTACATATTGGACTGTACCTCCAGTGGGGGACATCAAGACGACGCCAACCCCCAGACCGGCCAGCATTTTAGAGCCGTCAAAGTGCATGATCCAATTGGAGTACGTGTCGTACTATTTAGGGAGTTTGGCTTCTGTCCACTCGGCGATGAAATCGGCCAGTACTTGTGACTTAATGGCTCGCCGTGGTCTATATGTTATGTCGAATGGGAGGAGCTTGATAGCCCATTTGGCAATTCGGCCCATGGCATCGCGGTTGTTTATTATGTCGTTGAGTGGTACTTCTGAGGCCACCGTAATTGAACACTCTTGAAAGTAGTGTCGTAATTTCCGGGATGCCATGAATACCGCGTATGCTATATTTTGATAATGTGGGTACCGTGATTTGCATGGAGTGAGGACAGTTGATACATAATATACTGGCTTTTGAAGTGGGAATTTATGTCCGTCCGTCTCTCGTTCGACGACGAGCACTGCGCTTACAACTTGGTGAGTTGCCGCTATATATAACAACATTGGTTCGTCGACATTTGGCGTGGCCAAGATTGGGTTGGTGGCCAGGATGGCTTTTATTTCTTCCAATCCGGCCGTGGCTGCGTCCGTCCACTCGAAGTGTTCGATGCACCGAAGAAGGCGATAAAGGGGGAGTGCTTTTTCTCCTAATCGGGAGATAAAGCGGCTTAAGGCCGCCACGCATCCAGTTAACTTCTGGATTTGCTTGAGGTCAGTTGGGATAGCCAACTGCGACAGAGCTCGGATTTTAGCCGGATTCACTTCAATTCCTCTACTGGAGATGATGAAGCCCATGAGCTTTCCGGCGGGTACGCCGAAAACGCATTTTTCCGGTTTGAGCTTAATGTCGTATGTTCGGAGATTGTCGAACGTGAGCCTCAAGTCGTCTATTAAGGAGTCGATGTGTCTGGTTTTAATGACCACATCATCTACGTATGCCTCCACTGTTTTGCCGATCTGCTTTTCCAGACATGTCTGAATCATGCGTTGATACGTTGCGCTGGCGTTTTTGAGCCCGAAGGGCATTGTGTTAAAACAAAAGGGGCCGTATGGAGTGATAAATGCCGTTGCGGCTTGATCGGACTCCACCATCTTAATTTGGTGGTAACCGGAGTATGCGTCGAGGAAGCACAATGAGTCGTGTCCTGCGGTGGCGTCGATAATTTGATCGATGCGAGGGAGGGGGAAGGGATCCTTTGGGCAAGCCTTATTAAGGTCCTTGAAGTCGACGCATAAGCGCCAGGATTTGTCCTTTTTTGGTACCATTACCAGGTTTGCTAGCCAGTACGGATGTTTTATTTCTCTAATGAATCCGGCCTCCAGTAACTTGGCTAGCTCCTCTCCCATGGCTTGTTGCTTAGGTTCGGAGAAACGCCGAAGAGTCTGCTTGACCAGCTTGAATCCTTTTAGGATGTTAAGGCTATGCTCGGCCAGCCTGCGTGTGATTCCTGGCATGTTTAAAGGATGCCAGGCGAATATGTCCCAATTCTCGTGCAGGAACTCCCATAGTGCGGCGTCTACAGCGGGGTTTAAATGTGCCCCGATGGATGCTGTTTTTGTGGGGTCCGTTGGATGGACTTGGAATTTGACTATTTCATCCGCTGGTTTAAAAGAGGTGGACTTGGATCTTTTGTCGAGTATCACGTCGTCCCTGTCCACTTTGGAGCGCAGCGCAGTTAATTCCTCCGCCACAAGGGCTTCGGATAATGCCTCGAGGGCTAGTGCGGCTGTTTTGTTCTCGGCGCGGAGTGCTATGTCCGGATCGCTAGCTAGAGTGATGATTCCATTGGGCCCGAGCATTTTGAGCTTCATGTACCCGTAATGGGGTATGGCTTGGAAGATCGTGAATGCCTCCCGCCCTAGAAGGGCGTGGTATCCACTACTGAACGGGGCCACTTGGAATGTAATTTCTTCGGACCTGTAATTCTCCGGAGTGCCGAATACCACATCTAGTGTGATTTTCCCAGCGCAACGTGCCTCCCGACTGGGGATGATTCCTCGGAAGTTCGTGCTGCTTTGCTTAATACGGTTTCTGTCTATTTCCATTTTTTGAAGAGTCTCCTCATAAATGAGGTTTAATCCGCTGCCGCCGTCCATGAGCACTTTAGTAAGCCGAAAGTCATCCACAATTGGACTGAGGACCAAGGCGGCTGGTGCTCGGGCTTTTCGGAATTTGGGTTCGTCACTGGCATTGAAGGTGATAGCCGTGTCGCTCCATGGATTTATTTCTGCCACGTGGAAGACTTCGGCAAGGCTGCGGAGTGCTCGCTTACGCCTATTATTTGAGGCGAAGGTCTCGAAGACTGTCAATACTATATTGTTATCCACGGGATGGTGCTCTGCGGTGTTTTGAATGAGGAGATCCTCACCGCTCTTGGCCACCTGCCGGAGTACCCAACATGCTCTAAGGCTGTGTGTTGGTATGGTATCCGCTGTACTATGAATTTTGCAGGGCCGGTTAATCCATCCCTCCAATACGGTTCCACGCCCTGTAGTGGGCTTTTGCTTCTTTGTAATTGAGTTGGGTGACTTATGAGAGTTCACCCTTTTAGTTCGGACAGGGGGTTTTGTCAGAGCCGGATTATCCCAAAATTTTGTTTGGGTTTCCAGGCGCTTTCCATCGCACAGTACTTCTGTACTATGGCCTCCAAGTCAGCGAAGTGTGCTATGTCACGGCAACTTATGGCGTTGAGGATTCCCTTGTCCGTGCAATTGTTGCAAAAGAACGAAATTGTGTCTTCCTCGTGACAGTCCTTGACCTTGTTCATTACAAGGAGGAATCTGGCCCAATAGTGATGTACTATCTCTTGGGGCTCTTGCCTAATGTGGGAAAGATCGTTTATATCTGGGTGGGTGGATTTAAGTTCAGACCTTGACCCAATCTGAGACCCCGGGGTGGGGGAGTGTCTGATCTTGGAAGTTCGGGCTCCGGGATGTTGCCCCGTAGGTTCGGCATGCAGCCTGATTCTAGGTTCAACGTTAGAGCGATGTCGTCCCGTGGGCAGGTATCCAGCTCGGAGAGCTCGGGAATACGGACATAGTTCGTCCTCAGGATAGAGGGAGAATCGCCGCATTGCTCCTCCACCACCGCTATCTGAGGGGTGACCGGTGAAGAATTAATCTCCCTTTGGTCGGGTTTAAGCCCAATCTGATCATAGTCCGTAGTGACTCCCAGAGCGGCGATGCGATCCAAGAGCTCGTTCAAAGAGGAGAGCTCCATTGGATCCATCTGCTCGGTGAATTTTGAGACGATGTGGAGGCTATTTTCGACGACCCAAGAAGTCATCATCGGCACAACGGCCAAGCGGGCGATCATGACGAAGCCGCCTAGTTGGAGAGTTTGGCCTACAGCCAGGGCTCCCCCAGAGGTGATCTTGTTCTTGACAACGAGACGAGCCATCCCTCCTTATGATGACGACACAGTGGAACTCTCAATGAAAGCACCAATGTCGGTGTCAAAACCGGCGGATCTCGGGTAGGGGGTCCCGAACTGTTCGTCTAAGGCGGATGGTAACAGGAGGCAGGGGACATGATGTTTACCCAGGTTCGGGCCCTCTCGATGGAGGTAATACCCTACGTCCTGCTTGATTGATCTTGATGATATGAGTATTACAAGAGTTGATCTACCACGAGACCGTAGAGGCTAAACCCTAGAAGCTAGCCTACGGTCTTATTGTATATTGTCCTACGGACTAAACCCTCCAGTTTATATACACACCGGAGGGGGCTAGGGTTACATAGAGTCGGTTATAAGGGAGGAGATCTACATATCCGTATTGCCAAGCTTGCCTTCCACGCGAAGGAGAGTCCCATCCGGACACGGGACGAAGTCTTCAATCTTGTATATGTTGGGGAACGTAGTAATTTCAAAAAAATTCCTACGCACACACAAGATCATGGTGATGCATAGCAACGAGAGGGGAGAGTATTGTCTACGTACCCTCGTAGACCGAAAGCGGAAGCGTTAGCACAAGGCGGTTGATGTAGTCGTACGTCTTCACGATCCGACCGATCCAAGTACCGAACGCACGGCACCTCTGAGTTCAGCACACGTTCAGCTCGATGACGTCCCGCGAACTCCGATCTAGCAGAGCATCATGGGAGAGTTCCGTCAGCACGATGGAGTGATGATGGTGATGATGTTGCTACCGACGCAGGGCTTCGCCTAAGCACCGCTACGATATGACCGAGGTAGAATATGGTGGAGGGGGGCACCGCACACGGCTGGGAGAGATCAACTGATCAATTTGCGTGTCTAGAGGTGCCCCCCTGCCCCGTATCTAAAGGAGCAAGGGGGGAGGCCGGCCGGCCCTCTATGGGCGCGCCAGGAGGAGGAGTCCTCCTCCTAGTAGGAGGAGGACTCCCCTTTCCTACTCCTACTAGGAGGAGGAAAGGAAGGAGGAGAAGGAGAAGGAAGGAGAGGGAGGAAAATGAGGAAAGGGGGGCCGGCCCCCTAGTCCAATTCGGTTTGGGCTAGGGGGGCCGCGCGCCCTGCCTCCTCTCTTCCACCACTTGGCCCATGAGGCCCATTACTTCTTCCTCGTATTCCCGTAACTCCCCGGTACCCCCGAAAATACCCGAATCACTCGGAACCTTTCTGATGTCCGAATATAGCCGTCCAATATATCGATCTTTACGTCTCGACCATTTCGAGACTCCTCGTCATGTCCCCGATCTCATCCGGGACCCCGAACTACCTTCGGTACATCAAATCACATAAACTCATAATATAATCGTCACAGAAACTTTAAGCGTGCGGACCCTACGGGTTCGAGAACTATGTAGACATGACCGAGACACATCTTCGGCCAATAACCAATAGAAGAACCTGGATGCTCATATTGGCTCCCACATATTGTACGAAGATCTTTATCGGTCAAACCGCATAACAACATACATTGTTCCCTTTGTCATCGGTATGTTACTTGTCCGAGATTCGATCGTCGGTATCTCAATACCTAGTTCAATCTCATTACCGGCAAGTCTCTTTACTTGTTCCGTAATACATCATCCCGCAACTAACTCATTAGTTGCAATGCTTGCAAGGCTTTAAGTGATGTGCATTACCGAGAGGGCCCAGAGATACCTCTCCGACAATCGGAGTGACAAATCCTAATCTCGAAATACGCCAACCCAACAAGTACCTTTGGAGACACCTGTAGAGAACCTTTATAATCACCCAGTTACGTTGTGACGTTTGGTAGCACACAAAGTGTTCCTCCGGTAAACGGGAGTTGCATAATCTCATAGTCATAGGAACATGTATAAGTCATGAAGAAAGCAATAGCAACAAACTAAACGATCAAGTGCTATGCTAACGGAATGGGTCAAGTCAATCACATCATTCTCTAATGATGTGACCCCGTTAATCAAATGACAACTCATGTCTATGGCTAGGAAACTTAACCATCTTTGATTCAACGAGCTAGTCAAGTAGAGGCATACTAGTGACACTCTATTTGTCTATGTATTCACACATGTATTATGTTTCCGGTTAATACAATTCTAGCATGAATAATGATCATTTATCATGAAATAAGGAAATAAATAATAACTTTATTATTGCCTCTAGGGCATATTTCCTTCAGTATCTTCATAGTCCAACAGTCCGGCCAAAGGATATAGTCCGGCTGTCCGGAGACCCCCTAATCCAGGACTCCCTCACCTCTACCTACTATCAAAAAAATATGAAATGCTTATTGTTGGGGACATTCATATCCCCATTGAGGTAACTTAGTGCTTTACGAGAGTTCTTTGGTTTCATGCTAATCGAAAGTGGTTGTTAATAAGACCTGATCAACCTTATTAATGAACCG
Source organism: Triticum urartu (assembly GCF_056163025.1). Lineage (NCBI taxonomy): Eukaryota > Viridiplantae > Streptophyta > Magnoliopsida > Poales > Poaceae > Triticum > Triticum urartu. Next base: position 31,762,987 of record NC_141877.1, read on the forward strand.
TTTTTGAGCTGTATGAAGTTGATGTATTTAGTAAGCACTACCTTCTGTCCCTACCTTCTGTTTTCTATTTTTATTAGTTAAATAAAATAAAATGCCATGTTATGTCTGTTTTATGAATTTCCCGTGCAATAAAAAAATGACCCAAAAATAAAAGTTCTCAGAATGCTCTGAAAATTTAATATGATTTTTGTCTGAATATTTTGGAATTTCTGGTGCAAATAACACCAGAGGGAGGTGCACCAGGTGGGCACAACCCACCTGGGCATGCTAAGACCCCCAGGCGCGCCCTGGTGGGTTGTGGTCCCCACGTGGCCCCCCTCACTCATCTCTTTAGACCACATCGTCACTTACCTCCAGAAAAAACTCCATTTCTCTCTCTCCCGTGTTCTTGCACTCAAACCAGCGGATTTCGATCTCTTTGCTCGAAACTCTGTTTCCAAAACTGTTTCGGGGGATCGTTGCTTGGTATGTGACTCCACTGTTTGTCCAATTAGTTTTTGTTTTTGTGGTATATATTTTGAATAATTAGCTACTCTTGGTGCTGCTGTAGATGGGCTTGCATGTTAAATTCTTAGAGTTCTAAGTAGTTTGAATGCTTTCTATGGCCTCTATGTATCCTTATGAGTAGTTGCTATCAATTTAATAAAGTTTTGTTGACAAATTTTTTATCACCCAATAATTTTCAGAAAATTGTATGCGGGCATTATGAACTTATTTGGAAGGAGTTCTTCGAGGAGAAGATCCTTGGGGGCATCTTCCAATGACAGTTTTGCTCGCTGGTCTTTTGTAGAACCAAGTAAAAATTCCACACGAGATGCCGCCACCAAAACATTCTTATGGCCTTGCGATGAATATATGATCCATTTGGGCATTAAGGAGGAATTTGAACAATATGTTCACAATGCCGGTCTCCGCCCCTACATTTTAGATAAGTGCGACAACATCACCTTCTCGCTGAATCGTTTGTCAAAGGATTTAAATTCCATCCGCGTGAGTCTAGGGTGTCTTTTATGCTTTATGATAATCCATTTACTATCCCACTAGAGAATTTTGCTTATCATTGCAAACTCCCATTTTGGGGTCCGCTTGACGAACCACCAAAGGCTGAGTACGAAACATTCTTGACTAGTCTTTGTTACGGTGAAAGGAGGGGAGTGACACAAGGTAGAATAAAGACAAATCATTTTCCCGCAATTCAGTACTTTGCATTATTCAACGAGAAATGTATTGTAGGCAAGCAAGACTATAGTACGCTTTGTGCTCCAGACTTGAGCCTCATACACACCGCTCTCACTGGTGACAGGAATTATAACCTTGGAGTGATTGTTGCACGCAGACTTCAGCATAACGCTAGCAGTGGCTATTTCTATGGCGGAATATATGACACGCATTTAGCACGAGGGCTGAGTGTTTCACCTTTTCCCTTTAACCCTATCCTACCCACGCAGTATTTAGATTTTGACACCTTAAAAGATCATAAAATCCTCTAAGGAAAGATTCATGACTTCACTTACAATATGTTATTTAACTAGTCATCTATTGTGCACACATATTTGCCTGTGCCTGCTCTTTTTTACTATCACAGCAAAGGAAGATATTTCGTTCTTGAGAGCGAGGCACGAGCTCAGAACGCTGGAGTGGAGGCAGCATGGCGGGCCGAGGCATCCGCACCAAGAGCCTCCGTGAGCTACCTCGCCGACTACTACCCTCCAGGCTACTGATCGACTACCAAGTTAGGACAAAAGTTTAAGCTTAGGGGAGTACGTGTTTCCCACCGACATTACATTCATGTTCACATAGATCATTCTATTTGTCGGTGTTCACAATTTTCCATTGTATCATCCATGCTTAGATTTATTTCCTTGCTTTCTTCTTGTGTGTTTGAAAAACTTTAGAAAAACCAAAAAGAAAAAAATTAGTTGTAGTAGTTTACTTTCTTTGCATGTTTAGTAGTAGCACTAAGAAGAAAACTCAAAAAGATTTCTTTGTTCTTATTTTGCTTGTTGGGAGCTTTACCGTGTAAATGGTTTTTCTTGTTTTTGATTTTCCCTTTTATTTGCTTGTTCAAGAAAACCAAAAACTCCAAAAATATTTCAGTGTGTTTCTCTGAATTTTTTTCTTTTTATTCGAGTCTTACTGGGGAGAAGACCACGATGAAAATGTTGAGTGGCTCTCACAGGAATAAATATTAATCTAATAAAGATCCCATTTTACCTTGTCTTCTCCTGTTGAATAAAATGTTTTGCAGATTCCAGCTTAGTCCGCGGCACTCTTGCACTATTATTATTTTCATATCGTTTGGCCGTGCAAGTGAAAGGCAATAATGACGATATTCGATGAACTGGCCGCGGTAGAGAGAAACTGGTATGAACTTGACTTCTTCCGTTTGTGTAAATATGTTTAACCTAGTATCCGTGATTCAGCCCGTTATGATTAAACATGTTTGCAATGACAATTAGAGATTATAGTTTCTCATGCCATGCATAAGTAGCTGGGAGTGGATAATGATATATCTTGGATATCAACATTGCATTAAAATGATGTGATGTAGTATGATGATATGGTATCCTCCTCTGAATGTTCGAGTGGCTTGACTTGGCACATGTTCATGAATGTAGTTGAATCAAAACCAACATAGCATCTATGATATTTATGTTCATGGTGTTCATATCCTACTCATGCTAGTGTCCAATGTTACTTATGCATAATGCATGGTTATGACCGTTGTTGCTCTCTAGCTGGCCGCTTCTCAATCTAATTGCTAGCCTTCGCCTGTACTAGGTGGGAACTCTGCTTGTACATCAAAACCTTGAACCCAAAGTTATTCCAGATGAGTCCACCATACCACCCTATATGCGGTATTACCCTACCGTCCTAAGTAAATTTGCAAGTGCCATCTCCAAAAAATTCTAAAAAAATTATCCTTTTTGTGTGCCTGGATCGTTCGTGGAACGACAGGAGGTGGTCGATATCTTCCATGCTAAGCGGGTTATTCTCAGGTCGAGTGTTTATTCACTTGCCATCGCACGAGAAAAGGGCGGTAATAGGGATGCCCAGTCCAAAACTACAAACATGAAAAAGAGTTAATCTCTTAAATAATTAAACAAAAACTCCCAATGGAGTCAAAACCTTTACTTTTATCGCTTGGGAACCGCCACTAGCATTTTTAGCATGGAAGATATTGATAACTGATGGTCGTGAAGTAAATGAGAAGGGTGCATGTCTAAAAATATCATTTATCTATGTGTTAAAACTTGAGCTCTGGCACCTCTGCAAATCAATGCTTCCCTCTGCGAAGGGACTTTCTATTTACTTTTATGTTGTGTCATCACCTTCTAAAACAAGTGCTAGAACCTGAAAGCACAACTGTCATGACTTATGCATTGTGTGTAGCTAATGTTGGGTGCATCTTGATTGGATCTTTTATACCATGAATTACAATATCTAGTCGCTGCTTGAACTTTGGAGGTGCTTTGCATTTATGTTTTGCGGTCTCAGAAAGGGATAGCGAGATACCATTAATGTCATATTATATCATGGTTGTTTTGATAACATGTTGCTATTTGAGATATCTTATTATTTGTTCGCTAGCTGATTATGTCGTTGATATGAGTTAATATAATCTTTAAGAGTTATTGTTGGCATGGTTAGTTATAATGATTGGCTGAAAACCTGGGTGTTGTTTAGGCTTATTTATGCAAATAAGAGCAAAAGAGTTCGTAAAAGTTTTTCTTTTTCACTTTCAGTTTATCAACTTAATTGCTTGAGGACAAGCAAAGGTTTAAGCTTGGGGGAGTTGATACGTCTCCAACGTATCTACTTTTCCTCATGTTTTCCTCTTGTTTTGGACTCTAATTTGCATGATTTGAATGAAACTAACCCCGGACTGATGCTGTGTTCAGCAGAACTACCATGGTGTTGTTTTTGTGCAGAAATAAAAGTTCTCGGAATGGAACGAAACTTTGCGAGGAATTTTTATATAATAAAAGAGAATTTCTGGAGCTAAGACCTGCTAGAGAAGGGCACCTAGGTGGGACCAACCCACCAGGGCGCCCCCACCAGGCGCGCCCAGGTGGGTTGTCCCCATCTGGTGGCCCCGCAGACCCTGAAACCAACGCTATAAAATCCTATTTTTCCAGAAAAAAATCAGGGAGAAAGAATTATCGCCATCCACGAGACAGAGCCGCCGCTACCTCTTGTCCTTCATCGGGAGGCCAGATCTAGAGTCCGTTTGGGGCTCCGGAGAGGGGGATCTTCCTTCTTCATGATCACCAACCCTTCTCCATCGCCAATTCCATGATACTCCCCACCGGGAGTGAGTAATTCCTTCATAGGCTCGCTGGTCGGTGAGTTGGATGAGATTCATCATGTAATCGAGTTATTTTGTTAGGGCTTGATCCCTAGTATCCACTATCACTACAGGAATCAGGCACTTTGTCGTCCGCCATGGTGGACGGCAAAGGCATACCTGGCGGACGACAAAGGCCTTTGCCGTCCGTCAGCAGACGACAACAAGTCCGGCTGAATAGGCTACTGCAAAGGCTTCTTTGTCGTTTGCTGGCGGATGGCAAAGATGAAATGGTCTTTGCCGTCAGCCGGCTGACGACAAAGGTCCTGGACGGCACACGTGGCAGCTTATGGCCATTAGGGGGCTAACGGTGTGCTTTGCCGTCCGCTGGCAGACGACAAAGACCATTGCAACTTGCCGTCAGCCAGCAGACTACAAAGTAACCAAATAGGCCAGCCCCCGGGTTGCATAGGTAGCTGCCACGTGGCATCTTTGCCGTCTGCTGTCTTATGGAAAATCTCTTTGCCGTCTGCCAGCAAACGGAAAAGATCCTTCTTGAATTCATTCAATTTGAACACACAAGTTTCAACACACAAATTTCACAAAAGACATATCCAACACACAAGTTTCATCATATATATACATAACCAACACATAGTTCCATCCATACATATTACAAAAGTTTCACATTGTTCATCCAACACCGTTATCCATCCATATAATAAGTTCCATCCATGCAAGTTCATCGATAGAAAATAAAAGCAGAAAGGGAAAAGAAGCACTCCATCCATGCAAGCTTCCATGAATTAAATGAAATCTGGAAAATGGGAAACAAGAAAGTTAGAAGAAGAAGAAGAAGAAAATGAAGAAGAAGAAGAAGAAGACTAGAAGAAGAAGTAAGCATACTTAGGTAAAATGGAGCTAACCTAGCTAATTATGCCATCTTTGAGTGAACTAAGCACATTATACCATTTTTGATATAAAGCAGCTAAGTATAGGTCTTTATTGAGCTAACCTAGGTAACTAAGCATATTAGAGCTAACTTAGGTCATTTTGGAGAAGAAGAAGAAGATTAGAAGAAGAAGAAGAAGAAGGTTTTTACCCTTTTCCTTCTCATTCTTCTTCTTTTATTCTTTCCTTTTCTTCTCTTTCTTCTTCTATTCTTTCTTTTTCTCCTCTTCCTTGTTTTTCTTCTTCTTATTCCTTATTTGTGTCATTTTGGAGCTTACATAGGTAATTATGCCAATTTTTAGCTAACTAAGCTTATTATGTCAATTTGGAGGAAAATAAGGTAAGTATAGGTCATTTTTGTGCTAACATAAGTAATTTTGGAGCCAACCTAGCTAAAATGGATCATATTGGAGCTAACCTAGGTAAACTTGGTCATTTTGGAGCTAACCTAGGTAAACTTGGTCATTTTGGAGCTAACCTAGCTAAAATGGATCATATTGGAGCTAACCTACGTAAACTTGGTCATTTTGGAGCTAACCTAGGTAAAATGGATCATATCGGAGCTAACCTAGGTTAAATGGGTCATTTTGGAGCTAACTTAACTAATTATGCCATTTTTGAGTTAACTAAGCATACTTATGCCATTTTTTACACAAGCCAAGTGTATGTCATTATTGAGCTGTCGGGAACACAGTAATTTCAAAAAAATTCCTATGCACACGCAAGATCCACCTAGGTGATGCATAGCAACAAGAGGGGAGAGTGTTGTCCACGTACCCTCATAGACCGAAAGCAGAAGCGTTATGAGAACGCGGTTGATGTAGTCGTACGTCTTCAAGATCTAACTGATCCTAGTACCGAAAGTACGGCACCTTCGCGATCTACACAGGTTCATCTCAGTGACGTTCCACGAACTCTAGATCCAGCTGAGGTTGAGGGAGAGTTTCTTCAGCGCGATGACATGATGACGGTGATGATGAAGTTACCGACGCAGGGCTTCGCCTAAGCACTACAACGATATGACCAAGATGGAAATCTATGGAGGGGGGCACCGCACATGGCTAAACAATCAACTTCTGTGTCTATGGGGTGCCCCCCTCCCCCGTATATAAAGGAGTGGAGGAGGGGAGGGCCGGCCCTCTCATGGCGCGCCCAAGGGGGGAGTCCTACTCCCGGTGGGAGTAGGATTCCCCCTTCCCTAGTTGGAGTAGGAGAGGAAGGAAGGAGGAGAGAGGGAGAAGGAAAGGGGGGCCGACCCCCCACCACAATTCAGATTGGGCTTGGGGGGCGCGCCCCCACCTTAGCCGCCTCCTCCTCTCTCCCACTAAGGCCCAATAAGGCCCATATACTCCCCGGGGGGTTCCGGTAACCCCCCGGTACTCCGGTAAATGCCTGGACTCACCCGAAACCATTCCGATGTCTAAACATAGCCTTCCAATATATCGATCTTTATGTATCGACCATTTCGAGACTCCTCGTCATGTACGTAATCACATCCGAGACTTTGAACAATCTTCGGTACATCAAAACACATAAACTCATAATGCCGATCGTCATCAAACATTAAGCGTGCGGACCCTACAGGTTCGAGCACAATGTAGACATGACCGAGACTCGTCTCTGGTCAACAACCAATAGCGGAACCTAGATGCTCATATTGGTTCCTACATATTCTACGAAGATCTTTATCGGTCAAACTGCATAACAACATACGTTGTTCCCTTTGTCATCGGTATGTTACTTGCCCGAGATTCGATCATCGGTACCTCAATACCTAGTTCAATCTCGTTACCGGAAAGTCTCTTTACTCAATAGTCACATTGCTTGCAAGGCCTATAGTGATGTGCATTACCGAGAGGGCCCAGAGAGACCTCTCCGATACTCGGAGTGACAAATCCTAATCTCGATCTATGCCAACTCAACAAACACCATCGGATACAACTGTAGAGCATATTTATAATCACCCAGTTACGTTGTGACATTTGATAGCACACAAGGTGTTCCTCCGGTATTCGGGACTTGCATAATCTCATAGTCAGAGGAACATGTATAAGTCATGAACAAAGCAATAGCAATAAAACTAAATGATCATTATGCTAAGCTAACAGATGGGTCTTGTCGATCACATCATTCTCTGATGATGTGATCCCGTTCATCAAATGAACACACATGTCTATGGTCAGGAAACTTAACCATCTTTAATTAACGAGCTAGTCAAGTAGAGGCATACTAGGGACACTTTGTTTTGTCTATGTATTCACACATGTATCAAGTTTCTGGTTAATACAATTCTAGCATGAATAGTAAACATTTATCATGATATAAGGAAATATAAATAACAACTTTATTATTGCCTCTAGGGCATATTTCCTTCAGTCTCCCACTTACACTAGAGTCAATAATCTAGTTCACATCGCCATGTGATTTAACACCAATAGTTCACATCGTCATGTGATTTAACACTCTATAGTTCACATCGCCATGTGACCAATACCCAAAGGGCTTACTAGAGTCAATAATCTAGTTCACATCACCATCTGATTAACACCCAAAGAGTACTAAGGTGTGATCATGTTTTGCTTGTGAGAGAGGTTTAGTCAATGGGTCTGCCACATTCATATCCTTATGTATTTTGCAAATTTCTATGTCTACAATGCTCTGCATGGAGCTACTCAAGCTAAATGCTCCCACTTTCAATATGTATCCAGATCGAGACTCAGAGTCATCCAGATCGGTGTCAAAGCTTGCATCGAGGTAACTCTTTACAACGAACTCTTTATCACCTTCATAACCGAGAAATATTTCCTTAGTCCTCTAAGGATAATTTTGACCAATGTCCAGTGATCTACTCCTAGATCACTATTGTACTCCCTTGCCAAACTCAGGGCAGGTTATACAATAGGTCTGGTACATAGCATGGCATACTTTATAGAACCTATGGCTGAGGCATAGGGAATGACTTTCATTCTCTCTCTATCTTCTACCGTGGTCGGGCTTTGAGTCTTACTCAACTTCACACCTTGCAACACAAGCAAGAACTCCTTCTTTGACTGTTCCATTTTGAACTACTTCAAAAACTTGTCAAGGTATGTACTCATTGAAAAACTTATCAAGCATCTTGATCTATCTCGATAGATCTTGATGCTCAATATGCAAGCAGCTTCTCCGAGGTCTTTCTTTGAAAAACTCCTTTAAAACACTCCTTTATGCTTTCCAGAAAATTCTACATCATTTTTGATCAACAATATGTCATTCACATATACTTATCAGAAAGGTTGTAGTGCTCCCACTCACTTTTTCGTAAATACAGGCTTCACCACAAGTCTGTATAAAACTATATGCTTTGATCAACTCATCAAAGCGTATATTCCAACTCCGAGATTCTTGCACCAGTCCATAGATGGATCGCTGGAGCTTTGCACACTTTGTTAGCACCTTTAGGATCGACAAAACCTTTTGGTTGCATCATATACAACTCTTCTTTAAGAAATCCATTAAGGAATGCAGGTTTGTCATCCATTTGCCAAATTTCATAAAATGCGGCAATTGCTAACATGATTCGGATAGACTTTTAAGCATCGATACAAGTGAGAAAATCTCATTGTAGTCAACACCTTGAACTTGTCGAAAACATTTTTGTGACAATTCGAGCTTTGTAGATAGTAACACTACTATCAGCGTCCGTCTTCCTCTTGAAGATCCATTTTATTCTCTATGGCCTGTCGATCATCGGGAAAGTCAACCAAAGTCCATACTTTGTTCTCATACATGGATCCTATCTCAGATTTCATGGCCTCAAGCCATTTTGCGGAATCCGGGCTCATCATCACTTCCTCATAGTTCGTAGGTTCATCATGGTCTAGTAACATGACTTCCAGAACAGGATTTCTGTACCACTCTGGTGCGGAACGTACTCTGGTTGACCTACGAGGTTTGACAGTAACTTGATCTGAAGTTTCATGATCATCATCATTGACTTCCTCACTAATTGGTGTAGGCATCACTGGAACTGATTTCTGTGATGAACTACTTTCCGATTTGGGAGATGGTACAATTACCTTATCAAGTTCTACTTTCCTCACACTCACTTCTTTCGAGAGAAACTCCTTCTCTAGAAAGGATCCATTCTTAGCAAAAAAGATCTTGCCTTCGGATCTATGATAGAAGGTGTACCCAACATTTTGTTTTGGGTATCCTATGAAGAGGCACTTCTCCGATTTTGGGTTCGAGCTTATCAGGTTGAAATTTTTTCACATAAGCATTGCAACCCCAAACTTTAAGAAACAACAGCTTAGGTTTCTTGCCAAACCATAGTTCATATGGTGTCATCTCAACATATTTAGATGGTGCTCTATTTGATGTGAATGCAGCTGTCTCTAATGCATAACCCCAAAAAGATAGTGGTAAATCGGTAAGAGACATCATAGATCGCACCATATCTAATAAAGTACGGTTATGATGTTCGGATACACCATTACGCTGTGGTGCTCCTGGTGGTGTGAGTTGTGAAACTATTCCACATTGTTTCAAATGAAGACCAAACTCATAACTCGAATATTCGTCTCCGCGATCAGATCGTAGAAACTTTATTTTCTTGTTATGATGATTTTCCACTTCACTCTGAAATTCTTTGAACTATTCAAATGTTTCAGACTTATGTTCCATCAAGTAGATATACCTATATCTGCTCAAATCATCTTGTGAAGGTCAGAAAATAACGATACCCGCCGCGAGCCTCAACACTCATCGGATAGCATACATCAACAATGTGTATTATTTCCAATAAGTCAGTTGCTCGCTCCATTGTTCCGGAGGACATAGTTGTAGTTATCCTGCCCATGAGGCATGTGTCGGTGTCAAAACTGGCAGATCTCGGGTAGGGGGTCCTTAACTGTGCGTCTAGGGTCGATGGTAACAGGAGACAGGGGACATGATGTTTTACCCAGGTTCGGGCCCTCTCTATGGAGGTAATACCCTACTTCCTGCTTGATTGATCTTGATGAATATGAGTATTACAAGAGTTGATCTACCATGAGATCGTAATGGCTAAAACCCTAGAAGTCTAGCCTGTATGATTGTGATTGCCTCTACGGACTAAACCCTCCGGTTTATATAGACACCGAAGGGGACTAGGGTTGTACAAAGTCGGTTACAGAGAAAGGAATCTTCATATCCGAACGCCAAGCTTGACATCCATGCCAAGGAGAGTCCCATCCGGACACGGTTGAGAGTCTCCTGTCTTATATCTTCACGGCCCATCAGTCCGGCCCATGTCCAACAGGCCGGACGCCCGATGACCCCTTAATCCAGGACTCCCTCAGTAGCCCTGAACCAGGCTTCAATGATGAGGTGTCCGGCGTGCATATTGTCTTCGACATTGCAAGGCGGGTTCCTTCTCTGAATACTCCAAAACAATCTTCGAACACAAAGAACGTGTCCGGCTCTGCAAAACAAGTACCACACACAGTCGTAGATAGTACAATATTTCACGAGTCCAAACCACTAACAACTTTTGTAGTGTGACACCATGTCACCACTCGGTCATTATTTCGAACCGTTTTTAGCCTGCTGCTCCACATTTCGAGATGCGGTTTTATTGGCACGTCTTGTCAAAGCAGAGATCGTGTCCCTTTATTGCGGGATTCTCATCAATACGGGTGTGGGTAACCCAACTGTTTCGCTGGCATGATTCCTTGGGAATAGGCGGGTTTTAAGGCCTATGAGGAGGCGTTTGATATTCATCGCCTTTATAAAGGGGCACAGACCCGTCTTTCTCCTCTATGCCTACCTCTTCCTCAACCTTTCCAACCTCGAGTTCCAGCACCCAGGTTTCAACTTAATTGCTCCAAGCCTCCCAGTCATGTCCGGACCAGGCCCTCAAGGCCGGTGGGTGGCCTCCTCTGTCACAGAGGAGGATATCGCAAAGCTCCGGGCGGCAAGGTGCATGACCGAGGAAATCACCCACAGGCTCCCTGCTAAAGGCGGGTTATTACTACTCCCAGATTCGGCGAGAGGGTCGTATTCATCTCCCACTTCCTCCGGCGGCTAGGGTTCGCTCTCCATCCCTTCGCTTGTGGACTCGTTCTATTATGGGCTAGATTTTCATGATCTCACTCGAGACTCCTTTCTTCATATCTCGGTGTTCATTGTCATGTGTGAAGCCTTTCTCCGTATTCCTCCACACTTAGGCTTATGGCTCAAGACCTTTAATGTGGAGCCGAAGGTAATCGAGGGGAAGCAAGTGGAGTGTGGTGCTGCTACAGTGAGCAAGCTCACCAATACTCTTTGGCCAAAAGGCTCTTTCACATAATCCTCCAACCTATGACAACGGGAGTGGTTTTACATCACTGAACCCCGTGGTACCAAGTGGGTTGCTACACCTGCATTCCGACCTGGCCGTCCAATACAACTCGCATCATAGATCAACAAGGGGCTGGACTGGGGATCAATTGACGAAGTGCAGACTCTAGAAAGCCGCATCTGGAGTCTCCTTGAGAAGGACACCGGTCTCATCAACGTAATCCAGGTAATGCTAGTCCGCCGGGTCCTGCCGTGCCAGCGATGGCCCCTCCTCATGTGGGAGTTCAATCCGGAAGGACCACGAACCCTTCAGCACTTCTTCGGCACGACGCACATAGGAATGTGGAAGTTATTTTTCGAGACACGAAAACAGTGGCCGGATACCACCGAGGACATCGGCCTCGACAACAACCACCCGGTTACCTCGGTAAACACTCAACTCCCGAACATAGCTTAGTTAAATATCCCGTAATAAGGTACTGAGACAACCATCTTCGACCAGGGCTGGATAAAGAAGGCGGAACGAATTAGGTGTTCGGCCCCTCTTCCCGAAGACTCAGCTGATCCTGTGTTAACAAGGATGCTGGCTCCGGCACCATATCAAGTGCCGGCGAAGGAGGACAAGGGGGAGAGCAAGAAGGCTAGAGGTGGCCTCCATTCTGAAGGTACACCACACACTATGTCCAGGGAGATTGGAACTCCCTCTTCCGAAGACAAGAGAGAAGGAGAAGCTGACATCGCTTCTCCCCATGTTAAGAAAAGGGCCGCCTCCGAAGGTTTGGAGGTAAAGGCTCCTAAGCGAGGGAAGATGTCCCTGTCAGGCGGTTCGGGTTCAAAAGACGACGTTGTCGCACAGTTCCTCCGTAAGGAAAAGCCCTTGGCCAAATCGTAAGTGAAAAAGGGTGTCCTAAACATATCCCGTTCCTTTCCGGTTACAAGGGTAACATCTAGAATATATGCTTGCAGTCCGTCACGCAGTCTTCCTCAATAGTCCTCTTCCTCGGGGATCTCCTTCCGGAGATGATGGAAAGCGAGACGCCTCCACAGACCTCCTCGCCTAATAGGGCAGACGACTTTGAGGTGTCGTCCCAAAGTATCTCTCCCGATCAAGAAGTGGTGCGAAGGACAATGAAGACCACACCCGAAGGTGATACTTTGGTCGTCCAGGGTCCGGGGCGTGCGGCCCGTACGGGGACCAACAATAAAGATCCCGGACTATCCGGTTTGCAGCCAGAGACGACTCTAGGGTCGAGTAAACATATCCCTTCGAAGGGAGTCCGTACTCCTGCAGTCGCTTCCAGGATCCGGAGGCGCCGGATACATTAATGGACATGTTGCAACATGCGTCTGTCTCAGAGGAACATCGTACCTTAATGGGTACGGTAGTTGAGAGGATTCTGTCCGCGAGAAGCGGATTGAATGAAGCCTTCACGATACTGCTAAGAGGCTTCGAGGTGTAACATCCCCGGCATCACACTATAGTAATCTCCCCCTAATGAAGGTCATGTTATCATGATCATCATGCCAAAATGCCACTTGTCCAAAATCTTCTTCAAATTCAAATTCAAATTGCATGTCAAATATTTGCTTCTTCTTTCATGCAAATAAAATAGTTCATCCTATGGAAAATAATCCCTAGATATTTGTCATGTTGAAGCCAACATTTTTGGAATTCCCAAATTGCCCCTAGAAATTTATTATCTGGTCCAGCAGTATTTAAGATGTCCTTTTCATTTTCTAAAATGCTTGGACAACTCCTGATGCCCCAAACTTTTTGTGGCAGTGCCCAATAATTGTTTAAAATTGTTTTGGCCAGTGGCATATTTTTGCAAAGTCATTTGTGGCTAAAAGAAAATGTGAAAGCTGCTAAAAAAGAGGGGAAAATCAAAAGGAAAAAAGAAAAGGAAAGAAGAAGGGGTGGTGGGAGATCCCCTGCCCTCCCCTTGGGCTTCGGCCCATCCCAGCAGGCCGGCCCACTCCCCCCCCCCCCCCCCGCGCGGTCGGTCCCCTTGCCCACTGCTCCTCCGACCGGGGCGCGTCCCCGCCGGACCGGGCGCGCCGCCCCGTACTGCCACATCGCCGGTGAGGGGATAAGGGCAGCCCCGACGCCTCGGGCTCCCTCCCCACTCCCCACTCCCACTTGCACCTCTCCTCCCCCAGATCCACCTTTCCCTTCTCCCTCATGCGCTCACTCCTCCCGAGCGCCACCATCGCCGTGCGTTGGTCAACCCCATGGCCACCGCTGTCCCTGTCCCTCTCCGACGAGTCCCCGAGCGCCGTCGTGCCCCGCGACGTCTTCCTCGACCACCGGACCAAGCCAGGAGCCCCCACAGCGAGCGCGGTGACCTCTTCTTCCTCCTCTGCTCTGACGAACGCCGGCGTCGAATTCGGCCACCTCGTGCCTCCCGCGAGCCCCCTCAGCACACCTACAGGCGCCCAGTGAGCTCCTCCTCACTCTCCCTCTCTCCCTGTGCTCTTCCTCACGCCGTGGCAGCCTGTGCCGTCGCCGCCCGAACCCAGCTCCGTTGCATAGCTCGCCGCCGACGCTGTAGTCGCCGTCAGGCACGCCTGATCATGGGAACGTGCTCAGGTCCCCTCACCGCATCAGCTCGTGCCGCTAGATCTCCTCCCCATGGCCTCTGTCGCTCACCGCGCCTATGGCCGAACTCTAGCGACCGCTAAGGTGCTCGCCGTCGTCGTATCAAGCCTCCCCGAGACCAACCGGTGGCACCGCGTGATGCGCGCCGGCACCAGCTCTCGAACGCGACCGAAAATGCGGCGAACCGTGCCTTGTAGCCATTTTCCAGCCATCTCCAGTGAACTTCCGCTGTGGGAATGGTCGCCGGCGCGACTCCGGTCGCCGTCTGATGTGGCGCTGACGGGCAGCCCTGGACCACGTCGCTGAGCCACTGCCACTAGGTCCCGCTAACCGTTGTCCCAGTCAACGTGCTGACTAGGCGTCCCTATGATGCTGACGTGCGGGCCCCACCACTTAATCCTCTAATTAAAATATTTTAATAACTAAAACTAATTAGTTTAGTTAATTAGTCTATGACAGGTGGGGCCTACCTGCTAAATAACTTTGTTTAGCTAGTTTTAAAACTCTGTTAGCTCTCTGACTATGACATGTGGGTCCCACTGGTCAGATTTGACCTGGTCAGCCGCTCTGTTGACTGCCGAGGTCATCAAGACGTCATGCTGACGTCATATTCCATTTCTGTTAATATAAATAAATCGAGAAAATGGTTTAATCTTTGAAAATTCATAGAAAATAAATCGTAACTCGGATGAAAATGTTTTCTACATGAAAGTTGCTCAGAAAAATCCTATGAATCCGAATACGCGGTTTGTTCTTTTTTCACATGCCCCTATAATGCTGAACATGGAATTTACCCCCTCCAATCATCTGTCTGACACAGGTCCGGAACCGGGAAAACATTCCCGGTTGAATTCCCCCTTCACCTACATCATGTAGCCATACGTTAGGTCACACCCGGCACAACATATTGCCTTGTGATGCTTTGTGATGCTTTGTTTGCTTTATATTTATTGTTTCTTCCCCCTCTTATCTCCGGTAGACCCGGAGACTGATGCTGCCCCTGTGATCGACTACGTCGATGACGACCCTCCTTCCCTTTCAGCAGAACTTCTAGGCAAGCCCCCCTTTGATCATCCCGATTTTGCCCATTCCTTTCTCTCATACTTGCATTAGATTTTGCTACTGTAATTGTTTGCTCCTATTCTGATGCATACCCTGCTTTTGTAACCTGCTTATTGTTACCTACCTGCTTATCATAAACTGCTTAGTATAGGTTGGTTAGTGATCCATCAGTGACCCCCACCTTGTCCTTGTTGCCCCTGCTTCATCATCGAAGACCCAATAAATGGGATCGAAGACCGGGCCCCGGCACCGCACATCACTTTCCCCTTAGTTGCTCGACACTGCTGGGTTACTATTGAGTGCCGAGGGTGAGACCTCATCAACACTTATGATGTTAACCCTGTAGTGTAGCTATTCGTTCTTGGTCGTCGAGGGTGATTCCGCCTTAACCACTTCTGATACGACTTTGTCGTGCAACCCCTCAAGTGTGAACCTCAAGGGTGGATCCTCTTACGTTCACCTTGATGATTACATCTAGTGGAATCCGTCAAGGGTGATTCCTCAGGTTTTCCCCTTGGTGTTAGACACATGGTTACTATGGTTACTATGACTTTACCCTGAACCAGGTTACTAAAGACGGGTCGGCCCTGAGGGGTACCCGCGCGAGCTTAATTGCGAGTGATGTGGAGTCAGGTTTACCTGGAAGGTGCCCGCGAGATACTTACGAGGCATGGTCGGACATTCTTAGCCCTTGCCGCCAGTCCTCAAGACGGGGAGACGGGGTCACATCTTTCGTGAGTCGCTGCTTGTTACCGCGCGCTCCTAATCCACTATGATTTGGATATTTGATCCGAGGGGCCTCTGGCCTGATAGCACTAACCATCACGTGGGCATAGTATGGGCGTTCTTCGTCGTATGCATCAGCCGAAGCTTAATAGACGTCAGCGACTGAGCGGCGCGCGCCGGGTTGGACTGGTAAGCACCTGGCTTTTTTAAGGAGGTAGCTAGGTCTGCTCACCGGCCGCGTTCGCAACGTGCAAGAGTTCTCTAGGCGATGACCCATGACCACTGGGGCATAGGTTTAGTCTGGCGTGCTGACCTCTCTATTAAGCCTAGGTCGGGTTGCAGCGTATTGTTTGGCCGAGGCCGGGCATGACCCAGGAAAGTGTGTCCGGCCGGAGTTAATCGAGAGTGGTGGGTAAGTTGGTGCACCCCTGCAGGGAAGAAAAAACATCTATCGATAGCTTGTCCTACGGTAACGGACACTCAGAGTTGTATCCCGATCAATACAACTAGAACTGGATGTTGAGGCATGATGTGTATATGTTGCTTTGGGAGTCGAGAAAGGATCTCGGAGCGTTGATACAACAACATAAATATGACTTATGTTATACTACTCTACTCCCTCCTGTTGCTGCAAGATAGTGGTTTCCAGAAGATGCTAGTATTCGATAGGACTAGCTTCTCCCCCCTCTTATTCTGGCATTCTGCAGTTAGTCCATAAATACGACCCCCTTTCATTGATATTGATGTATAAGTAGTGTAGATCCTTGCTTGCGAGTACTTTGGATGAGTACTCACGGTTGCTTTGCTACCCCCTTTCCCCCCCTTCTTTCTTCTTTCCGGTTGTCGCAACTAGATGGTGGAGCCCAGGATCCAGATGACCCCACCGATGACTTCTACTACCCTGAGGGTGCCTACTACTACGTGGAGACCGCTGACGACCAGGAGTAGTTAGGAGGCTCCCAGGCAGGAGGCCTTGCCTCTTCGATCGTGTTGCTTTTGTGCTAGCCTTCTTAAGGCATCCCTGTTCAACTTATGTCTGTACTCAGATATTGTTGCTTCTGCTGACTCTTGTGTATGCGAGCTTATGTATTCGAGCCCTCGAGGCCCATGGCTTGTAATATAAGGCTTGTATTATTTTATTCGTGTCTAGAGTTGTGTTGTGATATCTTCTCGTGAGTCCTTGATCTTGATCGTACACATTTGCGTGTATGATTAGTGTATCGAGGGCGTCACACGAGGTATGCAATGTAATATCTTCAATTGCACTCTACGCGCAAAATGCACCTATGTATAGATAGTAGCCCCTGAGACTCTGGTTGGCGTCCAAAGGGAGGCAATCAGAGGATTGAAAAAGATATGTCCGGGAAATAGTCTAATTAATTGGAACACAGGTTGTTACATCTATGGCGACTGCCCACGCTACAGAGGTTGCAGGTCTGAAGTAGAAAATTGATGTGACAGATGACAACATCACGCTTATTAACAGGTGGCTCGACGAGGCGCAAGGTATGTTTTGGGGCGGTCAGTATATGTATGTATAATTAGATGAGCACGAAGCTGAGAATTATATACTGGGACATGCATAACTACAGATAGTGCCGCCACGGTTGAGACCCTTCGGGCTGAGCTTTCCCGGGCAAAGGAGCAAGCCAGGATGAGTAATGCGGCTGCCAAGAAGGCAGCTACGGAGTTAAAGGTCGAACAGGCTGCTCGGCGCCAGTGCGAGGAGAGAATGTCTACCATGGCACGTGAGCTAAAGGAAGCCACTGTCTAGTGCAAATTCCTTGAGAAGGATAATAAATCCAACACGGCCGATCTTGACAAGGCCTTACAATAGGCGAGAGAGGCACGGTCCGAGTCTAGAGCGGCTCGGGAGGAGATCCGGCAAGCTGGGGAGATAGCGGCCTGTAAGCCCTTCTTATTACAGACTAAATTCGGCAATCCGAAGTATGCCCCACTTAATCAAATGTGGAGTTCTCTAGATGCATTCTTGGACTTGCCGAAGAGTGTCTCCGATGAGGTGCAGTTTTTCCTAGCAGAAGAAGGACAGGCAACGGAGAAGCTTTTCTGTTCGCAACTAAGCATGCCAAGGCGTCCGCTGTTGCTGAACGAATAGATGGCTCACTAGGCCAAGCTTCACAGGATATCTGGATTTTCCATGAGGGACGTCGTTGTCCGGCTGTGGCCGACTGAGCCAATTCCAAATAGTTACTTCGGTTTGGTGCAGCAACTTGTTGATGTGGTGCCGCGTATCAATGCCGTGAAGCGGTCAGCATGCATTGAAGGTGCATGGATGGCCTTTTCCCGCGTCAAGACGTACTGGGCGAAGATGAAGGCCACCGATATTGCAACAAAGAGTGCACCCGGGGGCAAGAACAACCACACGCCGGAGCATTATTTTGAGGATGTCTTAGAAGGTGCCCCTTGATAGAGGGTCAGTGCTCGAAGGATATGATATTCGAGTGAATGTACCAAAATTGTAAAAAAAACAATATTATGATGTATTAAGGCTATGTTTTTTATACTTTTGCCTGAAAGTTTTGGTTCCTCCTATGTGGCCTTTTTTGTATAATCTGAAATTTTACCAGTCGTCGGCTTCGGCCCCCTCGCATATAATACGGGGGTGTTCGGAAAAGCACTTGATCACTCTTGACCCAACGTCTTGGTCCGTGAAGGAGGTGTCAATGCGGCAAACTAGGAAATCAGACTATAGGGCTTTAACACTTTCACTTAGCCATAGGAGTTTGACAGTGGGTCTACGATATAGCCCTTGGTATGTACGTGGTTATCCGAATACGATGTGTTACATAGGTGACTGGAAGATCGGTCCTTCATGTAATATGGAAGGAATCGCGAAAGATTATGATAAGTCATCGAGTGGTTGACCAGCTCTCATCGCATCATGACAGTCAATTTTCAGCTTTCTCTACTGAGGTGCTTAACCAAATGAACCGGAAAAACAATCGCAGCTGTTCAGACTTGTCGGCAACTCATATGTTGCCATATTGAGCCCCTAACAATTTTTGCCGAGGTGTGTGCATGAAATGACTGAAGAAGCAAAATTCAGTTCTTAGAAAAAGCGAATACTGAATATGGATTATGTTCACTGGAATCTGATTTACATGTCAAACGCAATCTTATAGATTATAACGCCACTACCCGGGCTATTTGACATGCCGGGGGTCGAAGGCTGAGGGAAAAGACACTTTACATGCTCGAAATAAAGAGTGCGGCCTACAAAAAATCATTTGGACCTCCTGTCGCATGCCTGCGCCGCCTTGCCTTGGCGAAAGAACTCCTTAATAGGAGTAGGCTTTGGATAAGTATACGAAGCAGAACTTCTAAAGAGTCCGTAAGATGACCAGCCTTTGAGTCACCTGTGGTAAAAGATAAAAAATAGTTAGAGAAAGGAAGAAGGCTATGGGAGTGCAGACCGTGTTGTAGTACTGTCCGTATTGTGCCTCCGCCGATGACCAGGGTATTTTAAGTGAATAATTATGTGTGCGAGGTACTAACTTAGCGGCTATATAAGGCGAACGACGGAGGCCGAACTGCTAATCTAGCTCTGAGATTGATCGATCATATTTGAAAGAGACCGGTGGCTTGACGGCCGATGAGATACGCGGCTTGATGAGGCTGTTTTGTACTTCGGCTGAAGTAGCCATAGTATCCTCTGTATGGAGGGAGCGTTCTGCATTTTTGTTTATCGTGATGATGTCGCGTGGACCGGGCATCTTAAGTTTTAGATATGCGTAGTGTGGGACCGCATTAAAACGAGCAAAAGTGGCACGCCCGAGCAGTGCCTGGTAGCTACTGCGGAATGGGACAATATTGAAGGTCAAGCCTTCGCTTCTAAAGTTGTTCGGTGAACCGAAAATGACTTCCAATATAATTGAGCCCGTGCAGTGAGCTTCTATGTCGGGTACTGCTCCCTTGAAGGTAGTTGTGGTGGGCTTGATTCTTGAAGGATCAATGCCCATTTTGCGGACTGTTTCTTGGTAGAGTAGATTAAGGCTACTGCATCAATCCATAAGGACTTTCGTGAGATGGAATCCATCGATAATGGGGTCGAGGACCAGAGCTGTCGAACCTTCATGACGGATACTGGCTGGGTGGTCCTCACGATCAAAAGTGATCGGGTAGGCCGCCCATTGGCTAAATTTTGGGGTGACCGGCTCTATGGCGTAGGCGTCCTGTAGTGTGCGCCTGCGCTCCCTTTAGGGGTGTACGCCACATATACCATGTTTACAGTTTTCACCTCGGGGGGAAATTGCTTCTGACCCCCGGTGTTCGGTTGGCGAGTCTCTTCGTCATCACTGTCATTGGGAGGCCCCTTCCCCTTGTGTTCGGCATTAAGCTTGCCGGCTTATTTGAAGACCCAACAGCTTCTGTTGTTATGATTGGCTGGTTTATCGAGGGTGCCATGAATCTGGTAGGGCCGGTCCAGTATCTTGTCTAAATTGGATGGTCCGTCCCTGTTTGCTTTGAATGGTTTTTTCCGTTGATCGGGCTTGGAACTGCTGAATCCGGCGTTGACCGCCATGTCTTGCGTTCCTTCATTATTATTTCGACGCTTGTGTTTATTGCGTCGTGGCTTGCCGTTGCCGTCTCGAACTTTGGAAGTGCAAGGGTCACTGGTGCTATTGCTTCTACGAGCGAGCCAGCTGTCTTCTGCCATGCAAAAGCGGTTCATGAGAGCGGTAAGGGCTGCCATGGATTTTGGTTTTTCTTGACCGAGGTGGCGGGCGAGCCACTCATCCCGGACACTATGTTTGAAGGCCACGAGGGCTTCGGCATCTGGACAATCTACAATTTGGTTATTTTTAATTAAGAACCTAGTCCAAAGCTTCCTGGCTGACTCCCCGGGCTGCTGGATAATGTGACTTAGGTCATCGGCGTCTGGTGGCCGGACGTATGTACCTTGGAAGTTATCACGGAAGGCGTCGTCCAAGTCTTCCCAGCTGCCAATGGAGTTCTCTGGAAGGCTGTTTAGCCAGTGCCGTGCTGGTCCCTTTAGTTTTAGTGGGAGGTATTTGATGGTGTGGAGATCATCACCGCGGGCCATGTGGATATGGAGAAGAAAAATCTTCAATCCATACTGAGGGATCTGTTGTTCCATCGTATGATTCAATATTCATGGGTTTAAACCCTTCCGGGAATTCATGCTCCATTACCTCATCGATGAAGCATAAGGGGTGAGCGACGCCTCTGTAGCGGGCGGCGTCTCTACGGAGTTCGGCGGACGTCCCTAAACGGTTTTCACCCCGAGGGAGGTTGTGTTGGTCGTGCCGGGCCTGATAGCCATCCTCTTGTGTGTTAGGGCACGTCCCTTTGACTCATAAATTGTTCTGGCCTGGCCTGCCCTAACATCCAGGTCCTGCCATAGGTCATAGGTGTAATCCTGGGCCATTGTCTCCCTTCCTTTAGGGTGTGGTAATGTGGGCTGGTGTTTGGCTTGTGTAGTCATTTTTTTGCAGCCATGGGGTGGCCGGTCTGGTTTATCAAATGTATAATGCGTTGGTGCTATGGGCTCGCGCGCCTCCATGTCGAATTGGGGTAGCAGCTTGCGCTTTGGATTGCTTTTTATGCGGTGCTCAAGGCCGTTCTCCTCAGCTGCTAGGACCTGAGTCCATTTGTCGTTGAGTGTATCATGTTCGGCTTGAAGCCGTTGCTGCTTCCTTTTCGGGCTCCTCGCGGTTGCGATGAGCTGTTGCTTAAAGCGTTCTTGCTCGAGGGGTTCTTCTGGCACGATGAAGTCTTCGTTGTCGAGGCTTATTTCGTCTTTGGAGGGTGGCCTATAACTGCTATCCTCCGAGTCGTCGTTCCCAACTGGCTCGTCGGGGTTACTCTGCCCTTCCTCCCTATCTTCCTGTTCGGAAGCTGGTTCGATGAGGGCGTGTGATGCCCCGAATCTGATGCGCTAGGTGTCTTCTAGTTATTCGCTGACGTTGCCATGTCTTTTGCTTGCGTGTTGCATTTCATCATGTGCATTGCATCATCATGTTTTCAAAACTTGCATCCGTCCGGGTTCCCCCAGTTCCTTCTGTTGTCCGTTCTGAGCCCAGACACACTTGCACGCGCCCGCGGTACCTCCAAAATAGTATTTTATAAGTGGCCCGAAAATGTTCTCGGAATGGGTTGAAAGTTGGCATGCGGTGTTGTTATGTTGTCAGTGGACTGCCTATCAATTTTTGTCGCATTTGGAGCTCGTTTGATAGCCCAAACGTTAAACTTATAGCGGCACTATAGCCGGTCACACGTCGGACGTTTTCAATATCCGGAAACAGTCGCCGGGCCGCTCTGCTTCTCTCTCTTCTCAGCCCACGGCCTCTCCACAGCCCACTAGCCCACCTACTTATCCCCCCTGCTCTGGACCGTCGGATCGAGATCCGATGCCCGAATACGGATGAAAACCCCTCCTAACCCTAATCCTGACCCCCCCCCTTTCCTTTTTAAACCTCCCCCTTGCCATTTTGGGCAGCAGCTAGCCCCCTCCTCGAATTCAGTGCCCCAAATCATCAGCCGCCGCCACCTCCCACCTTCTCCTCATAATCCGTTGCTGGCCACCTCCTCTCCGCCACTTGACGCTGTCCCATAGGCCGCGCCGCCGCGAGTTGTCGTGCGTAGCCAATCGGGAGCCTCCACGCGTCCTCCCATAGGCCGCGGCCCGCTCGAGCCCGTGCGGAGCCCGTCCCGGGCCGAGATGGGCCCGAGCCGCCGCCCTCGCGTCCAAGCTCCCCGTGCGGGAGAGATCCCGATCCAGCAATGCCCGCGTCTCCCGCTCGACCCCGCAGCCGCCTCGCGCTCGCCGGAGTTCTCTGGCCACCGGAGCCGCCACCAGCGACCCCAGCAGGCATGCCCCGATGCCACCGTGCCACCTCTCTCCCTCTCTCTCTCGCTTCCTCTGCTCTCCCTATCTCCCTCACTAACCTCTCTCTCTCCCTCTGCCATGGATGCTTGGAGCTCCGCCCGCTGCCGCATCTTGCTTCCAGATCCAGTGCCTAGGTGGCCGGATCTGCGCGCCTCTGACCCTGCCACATCCGTTCCGTCGCTGGAGTTTGAGCTCTCCCGCAGTAAGCCACGCCACCGGCCCCTCTGCTCGTGCGGGTGCGATACGAGGACGAACGCCTCCAGCGCCGTTGACCGCGGCCCCCGCCTGCGTGGGCCATGCCTTCCCCGTGGCCCAGCCAGCGCCCGGCCTGCCCACCTCCTCCCACCGAGTCGGGCCAAAGCCCATGGTGAGCAGCTCCCCAGCCCAGGGTGCTTTAGATTCGGCCGTAGGTGTTTTTTTCCTTTGTGCAATTTTTATGAATTATCTAGGGATTTACAGTTTTGCAGAAAAGTCCCTCTAGATCATACATTTCATATCTCACAAACTATGCATCATATGTAAATAAGTTATATATGTAAATTGCTTAGAATTTTGTCTAGTTTAATAATTTCCAACTTTCATCAATGTTTAAAATGTTTAAATTGTTGTTTGTGTTTATTTCGCCCTAATGCCATGCTAAAATGCTTTATTTCATAACTAAATAACCGTAGCTCGGTTTTAAATAAACTTTATATGCAAATGGGGTAGAAAAAATGCATAGATTAACATGGTGTACTTACTTTGCATGTTTAACAACTCTAAAATTTTGTATAGGGAAGAACAGTACCAACTTTGAAAATATGCACATGGGGATTTTCTGGATTTGTTGTTTGTTATATCCGGCCTCGTTTAAACTTGACTAGATAGTTAGTTTATGTATGCTTCACCCCTTGCCATGCTAACCAACATTTAATATTGTTGAGTACTTAAAAGGGAGAGAACTAAATAATTGTTGTGGTGTTTCGTCAATATGCAACTCGTTGCATATTGAGCTCCACTTAACTTGTAGTTATCTTGTGCACTTTGCCATGCCATGCCTCTTTAAACCGGGCATGCATCATACTTGGTTGTGCATCATGCCATGATTATGTGATGGTTGTTTACCATGTTGTTTGCTTCTTTTTGGTGTTGCTTCTTCGGGTTAGTTCCGATAACGTCGCGTTTGTGAGGATTCGTTCGACTACGTCCGTTTGTCTTCTTCATGGAATCGTTCTTCTTCCTTGCAGGATCTCGGGCAAGATGACCATACCCTCGAAATCACTTCTATCTTTGCTTGCTAGTTGCTTGCTCTATTGTTGTGTTGCGCTACCTACCACTTGTTATATCATGCCTCCCATATTGCCATGTCAAGCCTCTAACCCACCTTTCCTAGCAAACCGTTGTTTGGCTACGTTACCGCTTTGCTCAACCCCTCTTATAGCGTTGTTAGTTGCAGGTGAAGCTGAAGCTTGTTCCATGTTGGAACTTGGATATTGTTGGGATATCATTATTATATCTTATTTACTTTAATGCATCTATATACTTGGTAAAGGGTGGAAGGCTCAGCCTTATGCATGGTGTTTTGTTCCACTCTTGCCTCCCTAGTTTCCATCATACGGGTGTTATGTTCCTTGATTTTGCATTCCTTACGCGGTTGGGTGTTATGGAAACCCCTTGATAGTTCGCTTTGAATAAAACTCCTCCAGCAAGGCCCAACCTTGGTTTTACCATTTGCCTCACCGCCACCTACTTTTCCCTTGGGAGTCGCGCTCCCGAGGGTCATCTTTATTTTAACCCCCCGGGCCAGTGCTTCTCTAAGTGTTGGTCCGAACTAGAGCCCCTTGCAGCGCCACCTCAGGGAAACTTGAGGGCTGGTTTTAGTTGTACGGGTTGCTCATCCGGTGTTGCCCTGAGAACGAGATATGTGCAGCTCCTATTGGGATGTGGGCACATCGGGTGGCTTTGCTGGTCTTATTTTACCATTGTCGAAATGTCTTGTAACTGGGATTCCGAGTCTGATCGGGTCTTCCTGGGAGAAGGAATATTTGTAACATCCCAAATTTTCAATTTGGAATGTTATATAATAGATCATCATTGCATATCATATTTATTGCATTTTGGTTGATCCTAGAAATTTCACGCAACTCAAGGACCCTCAGAGAGAGTTGGGGATTTCGTTATTTTCATATTTGAGTTTTCTCAAATTTTGAAAATAGGATCATTTGATTTTATTTATTTTATCTTCAATTATTTCTATTATAAAAATTATGAGAGAGGGAATAAAATGACTTTCCCAAAAGAAAGAAATATTGAGGATTTAATAAAAAAATCAAATAAGATTTTAATTTGGTTTATTTACTATTTTATTTGAATTTAGGAAAAATTGCACGTTTTACAAAATTGCATTTAGGGCCAAGAAAATGTTCATCCTGTTCTAAATATTTTATTTAGACGGCGAAAATTTGCTTTGGCATTTTTAGAATTTTATTTATTTCTCTAGAATTTTTTTTAGCCGCAGCGATATTGTTTAAAAAAGAGAGACCCCGCGCCCGACTGGGCCAACGGCCTAGCCGCCGCCGCCTCCCGCCCGGGTCGGGACAGAAGTCCCGACTACCGCCCTCGCCGAGTCCGAGAAGGACCCGCATCCCGAGGCCGCCCCCTTCCCCAAGTCGCCGCCTCCCCCCCTTTATAACCTCGCGCGGACCACCCCTAGAGCCGCCCCACCGCCGCGCACCACCCACCGCCGCCCGGAGCCCCGCCGGAGTACTGCCGGAGCCCCGAGCCGAGGTAGCCGCCGCCGCCGGTTTTCCGAGAAAAGCCGTTTCGTTTTTTTGGAAAACCCGAGTTTTCATTTTTTTAAATAGATCGGTTTATCCGGTTTATTTATTTAGCGAGCGTTCGCTTGTTCATTCGTCTTACTGAACGCGTTCATCATTTAGTTCCAGTTAACGAACGTTCGTTCGTTAACCTGTTCGTCATTTTTCTTTTTCTCGGATTAAATCCATGATTTTTCTGATCGTGATTCCTGATCCGATGTTCGTTTTAGTTTAACTTTTCGCTCGTTTGTCGGAATCAGGCGATTCAAGCGCCTGGAGTTTCGTCTCGAAACCCTCTTTCCGTTTAACCAACTCAAACAAGTTTTTGCCTCAGTAAAAATTGCCCTAGATCCAGAATAGTAAATGAAGCCTGTTTCTTTTGCCATTTGTCTTTCGTTGCTTCGTTCGATTTGATTCTTTTTGCCAACCGGAGTTCTTAAGTTGAACTTTCTGGTTAGATCTCTTATTCGAGTTTTACCTGTGCATTATTTGAGTACTTATTGTATGCTTGTTTGTTTGCGAAAGAGTATCCGGAGTGCGCCGCTTGCTACTTTGAATCGCTAGGTTTCACGGATCATCAGCAAGGCAAGTAACACTTTGATCATACCTCCTATTACCCAGTTTTATTGCATTAGATCAATCCTCACACATTGCATGATTAGGATCTAATTAAATTGTGGGTTTGGGAAGTAGATGAGGTAGTACCTATTACCTGTTTATTATCAAACCTTTGGGAGTTACTTCTACATTTGCTTATTATGCCATGCTATGCTAGTAGACGTGGATTGGGCGAGTGAAATCCATGACATATGTGAGTTTGTTAAATTAATGGTTTATCTAAGGTGGCAACTTAAATACACATCTAGGTGGATTGAGGCACCTGGGTATTCCAGCAATTGCCTGTTTTTCTTTTGGACCGCCACCCAGGCTCAAAGGGATCATGAGATTATTCATGCTAGAAACTTCCGTGTGCAGCCACAAGCTACTATGGGCTCTAGCATAGTTGACTAAGTCATGCAAACTCTTACAGTGGTAGACTAGCAGATGTAGGGGATGTAGGTGGTACGGTCTACCCATCGTAAGGTGCTAGCGCTTCTGAAAGACTATGTCTCGGTCATCCGTTTCTCAAACACCATGTAGTGCGAGAATCCCAACGGAGGAGATCGAGTCTTGTGGGGAAAAGTGCGCAAACCTCTGCAGAGTGTATAAACTAATCATGATTAGCCGTGTCCCCGGTTATGGACATCTTGAGTATCTAGTACCTGGATTATCATGTGAATCTCAACATGTTACTCTAATTAATTTTGTTGGGTTTTTAATGATGATGCTTAATTGGGATTGAGAATGCTGTCAACCATTCTCAATGTTTAACAACTACCATGATAGTTAAATAAAATTTATTCCTTTGCAGTAGGGAAAATTTGGATTTACGCAAAACTGTAACCATAGAGCTTTCCACCAGCCAAATATGCATGTAGTATAGTTTTATTCTTCCATCATTCTCTATGTGTTACATTGCCAGCATATTCCATGTGCTGACCCATTTCGGGCTACAACGTTCATGTTGCAGACTTTTCAGACGACGAGTAAGGTGCCTTTTAGGTCGTGGTTCTATACTCAGTGATGCCGTTGGAGTTGATGGACTCACTTATCTTCCAAGCCTTCCGTTGTTATCGTTGTTAGATGGCCTTAAGCCATATTTATTGTAATAAGTTCTCTTTTGAGACACTTGATGTAATAAGTGTGTGATTGCTACTCTGTTATAAATCCTTCAAGTACTGTGTGGTGTCAGCATTACTGATCCAGGGATGACACCTGAGCATAGAGATTGGACCGTTTGAGGTCTGGTCGCTACAAGATGGTATCAGAGCACACGCTGACTATAGGACACTGATACATCTCCGTCGTATCTATAATTTTTTATTGTTCCATGCCAATATTATTCAACTTTCCTATACTTTTTGGCAACTTTTTATATTATTTTTGGGACTAATATATTGATCCAGTGCCCAGTGCTAATTCCTGTCTGTTGCATGTTTTTGGTTTCGTAGAATATCCATATCAAACGGAGTCCAAACGGGATAAAACGGGCAGAGCTTATTTTTGGAAAATATGGAAAATTCGGAAGGAAAATCAACACGAACTAGTGCCCAAGGTGGTCACGAGGCAGGGCCCCCCCCTTAGGGCGCGCCCCTACCCTCGTGAGCCCACCGTAAGGCGGTTGGCGCTCTTCTTTTGCCGAAAGAAAGCTAATATTCAGAAGAAAAAATCACGGCGAAGGTTTCAGGCCAATCGGAGTTACGGATCTCCATATATACACGAAACAGTGAAACAGAGCAAGAACAGAACGCAGAACCAGAGAGAGACAGAGACAGATCCAATCTCGGAGGGGCTCTCGCCCCTCCCACGCCATGGGAGCCAAGGACCAGAGGGGAAACCCTTCTCCCATCTAGGGAGGAATTCAAGGAATAAGAATAAGGAGGGGGGCTCTCTCCCCCTCGCTTCCGATGGCGCCGGAGTGCCACCGGGGGCCATCATCATCACCGTCATCTTCACCAACAACTTCACCGCCATCATCACCAACTCTTCCCCCCTCTATGCAGCGCTGTAACCTCTCTCTTACCCGCTATAATCTCTACTTCAACATGGTGCTCAACGCTATATATTATTTCCCAATGATGTATGGCTATCCTATGATGTTTGAGTAGATCTGTTTTGTCCTAATGGCTATTTGATGATCGTGATTGGTTTGAGTTGTATGTTTTATTATTGGTGCTGTCCTATGGTGCTCTCCGTGTCACGCAAGCGTGAGGGATTCCCGCTGTAGGGTTTGCAATATGCTTATGATTTGTTTATGGTGGGTGGCGTGAGTGACAGAAGCACAGACCCGAGTAAGTAGGTTGTTTGTGTATGGGATAAAGGGGACTTGATGCTTTAATGCTATGGTTGGGTTTTACCTTAATGAATCTTTAGTAGTTGCGGATGCTTGCTAGAGTTCCAATCATAAGTGCATATGATCCAAGTAGAGAAAGTATGTTAGCTTATGCCTCTCCCTCAAATAAAATTGCAATAATGATTACCGGTCTAGTTATCGATTGCCTAGGGACAAATAACCTTCTTGTTGACAAAAGCTCTCTACTAAAACTAATTTAGTTGTGTCTTTATCTAAACAGCCCCTAGATTTTATTTTCGTGTTCTTTACTTTCTTGCAAGCTTACCCAAAAACACCTACAAAGTACTTCTAGTTTCATACTTGTTCTAGGTAAAGCGAATGTCAAGTGTGCATAGAGTTGTATCGGTGGTCGATAGAACTTGAGGGAATATTTGTTCTACCTTTATCTCCTCGTTGGGTTCGACACTCTTACTTATCGAAAGAGGCTACAATTGATCCCCTATACTTGTGGGTTATCAAGAGACACGACCACTAAGCTAAAGCCCTAGATCACTACTCACTCTTCTCATTCTGACCTCTCATCTTTTCTACTCTTTTAGGATGGCGGATGCAAGGAACAAGTTCACGCAACCGGATGAAGATACACCTTTTGGACGTCACTTGAAGGAAGTCACTAGATATCTGAACATAGGAGTACCAAGCTTCACCGGAACCTACAACGCCACTTTATCGGAAGAGGAACGCTGGATGATTCAAGTTCAAGTTCCAGGAAGGACGTTCATGCCAGTCATTGAGCCCATAGAGTTTTCCTTTGATGCACCAACATGGAGTCTAGGAAAGAGCATGGCAGCTCACATCACCATGGGACGCATTGGAGAAGTTTACCGCAATGATCTCAAGGATACTATCTACCAGATTTGTGGGCGCCGAGATGAGCACGGGGAGATGATCAGCACCAGGAAGGATAGATCAGTTGCAGCTTTTATCCAGGAGTTAAACTAGCACATTCAACGTCAGGAGAACCAGATGTGCGCCGACATGATAGATCTGTAGAAGGCGAAGACTAGAATCAAGGAATTGGAGGAAGAACTCAAGGCTACACGTGAAGATTATGAAGAGGAAATCGAAGTACTAGTGGATAAGAATGCCGACCTAACAATGAAGATTGGAATATTTATGGGAGGCCCTACACCGGTAGAAGAAGACGAAGAACCCAAGGAGATTCGCCCGGAAGACTACATCATCATCGACGACACCGACTCAGATCCAGATGATAGCGATGATGACTATGTTGATGAAGCTGGAGCAGATATCATGGAGTCTGCAACAGAAGAATATTTCTAGTAGACCACCCCATTAGTAGTAGTAGTCCACCATGTAAATATAGTAGTCCGAGCACCTTTGCGATAGTTAGATCGATCGTATGCCCTTGTTTGATTGAATGAAGTGAATTGTTTGCTTTTGCCTCATGTGCATATGGGTAGTGTTTTCTCTCTAGACCCCTCTCTATTCTTAAATCTCATCTTTTCTAAACCCATCAGATGCCTCCGAGACGTGACCCCGGATTTACCTTTCCACCGGAGCTCACTCAGTTGATCCAGCAGCAGAACACATTGATGCAGTTGCTAGTCCAGAATCAGAATCAGGGGAACAACAACAACAACCCACCACCACCACCTGTTGACCACTTAGCCCGTTTTCTTAGGTTGAATCCGCCGGTGTTTTCCAGTAGCACCGAGCCGATAGTAGCAGATGATTGGCTCCGCAAGACAGCAAGGGAGTTGACCATGGTAGGATGCACAGATGCGAAAAAGGTGAAGTTTGCCGCACATCAGCTTGAAGGACCCACAGCATCATGGTGGGAGAATTTCACAGCCACTTTCCCTGTCGACACTGTCACATGGGACCAGTTCCAGCAGGCTTTCCGTACTGCCCATGTTTCAGTAGGAGCTATGGCCATGAAGAAGCGAGAGTTTCGTAACTTTCGCCAAGGAGGACGGACAGTTGGCCAGTATGTGGAGGACTTTAGTAAACTAGCATGTTATGCACCAGATGACGTTGCTACAGATGCAGCTAAGCAGGAGAAGTTTCTGGAAGGACTGAATGATGAGTTGAGCATGCAGTTGATGGTAGCAGCCTTCAACAACTACCAGGAGTTGGTAGACCATGCACTTATGATTGAAGGGAAGCAGCAGCAGATTGAGAACCGCAATAGGAATTATGGACAAGGGAAGTACAATTCAGGAGCTCAGTAGAAGCCACGTTTTAACCCTAGGCCGGGAGGACATTTTCAGCATACCCATGGAGAGGTAGCTCGCACAATCATAATGGCACCAAGAATGGTAATGGGAATGGAGGAAGCAACGGCCAGAACCGTACAAACCCATCAACGCCAGCCAAGAGAGACCTAAGCCAAGTCACTTGCTTTAAGTGCCAGAAGACCGGACATTATGCCAATGAATGTCCTGAAGCCCAGAATGGAAATGGCAATGGAAGCTCTAGGAAGAAGCCGAACCCTTTCAACAGGGGACAGGTGAACCACGTAAATGTGGAGGAAGTTGAAGCCCAGCCCGATGCAGTAATAGGTAAGTTTTTGGTTAAGTCATTTACTGCACTCGTTCTTTTTGATACTGGTGCATCGCATTCATACATATCAAGGGGATTTGTGGATAAGTATAAACTGCCAACCCAAGCCCTTAGGTCACCCATGTTAGTAACCTCGCCTGGATTAGAGTATATGGCTAGTCTATGGTGTGATCGGTTACCATTAAGGATTGGTAACTACGTATTTCCCTCAGACCTAATAGTATTGGGATCTCAAGGATTGATTGTGATATTAGGCATGGATTGGTTATCAAGGTATGAAGGGAACATTGAATGTGCCAGTACGTCAATTTTGCTTACCACCCCAGAAGGGAGAAGGATCAAGTATGTATCCCGGCATGTGCCGAAAAGGACTCAAGTAAATTGCCTAATAGGAGTTGTGCAGGAGGAAGTACCAGTAGTGAAGGATTTCCCTGATGTATTTCTAGAGGAGTTGTCAGGCATGCCACCGGATAGAGATATTGAGTTTTTGATTGAGCTTTTGTCAGGCATGGGGCCAATATCTAAGAGACCATATAGGATGCCCGCAAAGGATTTGGAAGAGATTAAGAAGCAGATTAAGGAGTTGCTGGATAAAGGGTATATCCGCCCAAGTTCATCACCTTGGGGATCATCAGTACTTCTAGTAGAGAAGAAGGATGGATCGTTAAGGATGGTTGTTGATTATCGAGGATTGAATGAAGTAACCATCAAGAACAAGTACCCACTACCGATGATCAATGATCTGTTTGATTGATTGCAAGGAGCTAAGGTATTTTCCAAGATCGACCTGCGATCGGGATACCATCAGTTGAAGATTCGAGAACATGATATACCTAAGACGGCTTTTACCACCAGGTATGGGTTATACGAGTATACCGTTATGTCATTTGATCTGACTAACGCACCTGCATATTTTATGAACATGATGAACAAGGTGTTTATGGAGTTTTTGGATAAGTTCGTCGTAGTGTTCATTGATGATATCCTAGTTTACTCGAAGGATGAAGAGGAGCATAAGGAGCATTTGCGTTTGGTACTTGGTAAGCTCAGAGAACATCAGTTATATGCCAAGTTTACCAAATGTGAGTTTTGGTTGAAGGAAGTTGGATTCCTCGGACACGTTATATCTGGAGAAGGTATAGCAGTAGATCCCACTAAGGTTGACACTGTGACAAATTGGGAAGCGCCAACAACAGTTGGAGAGATCCGGAGTTTTCTTGGACTTTCAGGATACTACCGGAGATTCATTGAAAATTTCTTGAAGATTGTGAAACCTATGACAGAGTGGTTGAAGAAGGATATTGCGGAGTATGTAGCAGTTTGTGATGTATGTCAGAGAATAAAGGCAGAGCATCAGAAGCCAGCAGGATTGCTACAGCCATTGTCGATACCCGAATGGAAGTGGGATAAGTTAGGCATGGATTTTATTACAGGATTGCCCAGAACTCGTTCAGGCTATGACTCGATATGGGCTGTAGTCGATCGTTTGACAAAGGTAGCTCATTTCATTCCAGTGAAGACTACCTATACCAGTGCAAAGTTAGCAAAGATATACATGACCAGGATCGTATGTCTGCATGGAGTTCCAAGGAGCATTTTATTAGATAGAGGAACCCAGTTTACCTCAAAGTTCTGGAATTAGTTGCACGAAACTTTGGGTACCAGGCTAGAGTTCAGTACAGCCTTCCATCCGCAAACAGATGGAAAGACCGAGAGAGTCAATCAGATTTTGGAGGATATGCTGAGAGGTTGTGCGCTAGATTACGGATCTAGTTGGGACGAGAATTTGCCATACGCTGAGTTCTCCTATAACAATAGTTATCAATCTAGTTTGAAAATGGCCCCTTTAGAAGCCTTGTACGGAAGGAGGTGCAGGACCCCATTGTCGTGGGATGAAGTTGGAGACCGACAGTTGTTTGGACCGGATCTGATTAAGGAGTCTGAACAGAAAGTAAAATTGATTTGCGATAGGCTCAAGGTAACCTAGTCCAGGCAGAAGAGCTACGCAGATTCAAAACGCAAGGAGAAATTTTACGAAGTCGGAGACCGAGTTTATCTTCGAGTATCTCCACTTCGAGGAGTTAAGCGTTTTGGAGTTAAGGGAAAGTTAGCGCCACGTTTTGTAGGACCATACAAAGTTTTGGAGCGTATGGGAGAAGTAGCTTATAAGTTGGAATTGCCTGAAGGATTGTCAGGAGTTCACGACGTGTTCCATGTTTCCCAGTTGAAGAAGTGCCACGTAGAGATGGCTGATATACCACTGAGAGACACAGTGCCGCTGGAAGCGATTCAGTTGGACAGTGATTTGACCTATGAGGAGAAACCAGTCAAGACTCTTGAATATGCCAGCCGAGTCACCCGCAGCAAGGTTATCAAGTTTTGCAAAGTTCAGTGGAGCCACCACACGGAGGATGAAGCCACCTGGGAACGAGAGGAAGATCTGTTGAAGGACCACCCTCACCTATTTTCTAGCCAACCCGAATCTCGAGGGCGAGATTCATCTTAAGGGGGGTAGGTTTGTAACATCCCCAATTTTCAATTTGGAATGTTATACAATAGATCATCATTGCATATCATACTTATTGCATTTTGGTTGATCCTAGAAATTTCACGCAACTCAAGGACCCTCGGAGAGAGTTGGGGAATTCATTATTTTCATATTTGAGTTTTCTCAAATTTTGAAAATAGGATCATTTGATTTTATTTATTTTATCTTCAATTATTTCTATTATAAAAATTATGAGAGAGGGAATAAAATGATTTCCCAAAAGAAAGAAATATTTAGGATTTAATAAAAAATCAAATAAGATTTTAATTTGGTTTTATTTGCTATTTTATTTGAATTTAGGAAAAATTGCACATTTTCAAAAATTGCATTTAGGGCCAAGAAAATGTTCATCCTGTCCTAAATATTTTATTTAGACGGTGAGAATTTGTTTTGGCATTTTTAGAATTTTATTTATTTCTCTAGAATTTTTTTAGCCGCATCGATATTGTTTTTTAAAAAAAGAGACCCCGCGCCCGACTGGGCCAACGGCCTAGCCGAGCAGGCCGGCCCAGCCGCCGCCGCCATCGCCGAGTCCGGGAAGGACCCGCCTCCCGAGGCCGCCCCCTTCCCCAAGTCGCCGCCTCCCCCCCCCTTATACCCCCGCCGGACCCCCTGGAGCCGCCCCACCGCCGCCGCCTCCCCACGCCGCCACCGTCATCGCAGCCGCCGCCCCGCGCCGCCTGCCTCACGCCGCAGCCCCCGCCTTGCGCCGCCCGCCGCCCCGCACCACCCGCCGCCGCCTAGAGCCCCGCCGGAGTATCGCCGGAGCCCCGAGCCGAGGTAGCCGCCGACGCCGGTTTTCCGAGAAAAGCTGTTTTGGTTTTTTTAGAAAACCCGAGTTTTTGTTTTTTAAATAGATCGGTTTATCCGGTTTATTTATTTAGCGAGCGTTCGCTCGTTCGTTCGTCTTACCGAACGCGTTCATCGTTTAGTTCCAGTTAACGAACGTTCGTTCGTTAACCTGTTCATCGTTTTTCTTTTTCTTGGATTAAATCCATGATTTTTCTGATCGCGATTCCTGATCCGATGTTCGTTTTAGTTTAACTTTTCGCTCGTTTGTCGGAATCAGGCGATTCAAGCACCTGGAGTTTAGTCTCGAAACCCTCTTTCCGTTTAACCAACTCAAACAAGTTTTTGCCTCAGTAAAAATTACCCTAGATCCAGAATAGTAAACGAAGCCTGTTTCTTTTGCCGTTTGTCTTTCGTTGCTTTGTTCGATTTGGTTCTTTTTGCCAACCGGAGTTCTTAAGTTGAACTTTATGGTTAGATCTCTTATTCGAGTTTTACCTGTGCATTAGTTGAGTACTTATTGTATGCTTGTTTGTTTGCGATAGAGTATCCGGAGTGCGCCGCTTGCTACTTCGAATCGCTAGGTTTCACAGATCATCAGCAAGGCAAGTAACACTTTGATCATACCTCCTATTACCCAGTTTTATTGCATTAGATCAATCCTCACACATTGCATGATTAGGATCTAATTAAATTGTGGGTTTGGGAAGTAGATGAGGTAGTACCTATTACCTGTTTATTATCAAACCTTTGGGAGTTACTTCTACATTTGCTTATTATGCCATGCTATGCTAGTAGACGTGGATTGGGCGAGTGAAATCCATGATATATGTGAGTTTGTTAAATTAATGGTTTATCTAAGGTGGCAACTTAAATACACATCTAGGTGGATTGAGGCACCTGGGTATTCCAGCGATTGCCTGTTTTTCTTTTGGACCGCCACCCAGGCTCAAAGGGATCATGAGATTATTCATGCTAGAAACTTCCATGTGCAGCCACAAGCTACTATGGGCTCTAGCATAGTTGACTAAGTCGTGCGAACTCTTACAGTGGTAGGCTAGCAGATGTAGGGGATGTAGGTGGTACGGTCTACCCATCATAAGGTGCTAGCGCTTCTAAAAGACTATGTCTCGGTCATCCGTTTCTCAAACACCATGTTGTGCGAGAATCCCAACGGGGGAGATCGAGTCTTGTGGGGAAAAGTGGCAAACCTCTGCAGAGTGAATAAACTAATCATGATTAGCCATGTCCCCGGTTATGGACATCTTGAGTATCTAGTACCTGGATTATCATGTGAATCTCAACATGTTACTCTAATTAATTTTGTTGGGTTTTTAATGATGATGCTTAATTGGGATTGAGAATGCTGTCAACCATTCTCAATGTTTAACAACTACCATGATAGTTAAATAAAATTTATTCCTTTGCAGTAAGGAAAATTTGGATTTACGCAAAACTGTAACCATAGAGCTTTCCACCAGCCAAATATGCATGTAGTATAGTTTTATTGTTCCATCATTCTCTATGTGTTACATTGCCAGCATATTCCATGTGATGACCCGTTTCGGGCTGCAACATTCATGTTGCAGACTTTTCAGACGACGAGTAAGGTGCCTTTTAGGTCGTGGTTCTATACTCAGTGATGCCGTTGGAGTTGATGGACTCACTTATATTCCAAGCCTTCCGCTGTTATCGCTGCCATATTTATTGTAATAAGTTCTCTTTTGAGACACTCGATGTAATAAGTGTGTGATTGCTACTCTGTTATAAATCCTTCAATTATTGTGTGGTGTCAGCATTACTGATCCAGGGATGACCCCTGAGCACAGAGATTGGACCGTTTAAGGTCTGGTCGCTACAATATCCTTCATTGACCGTGAGAGCTTGTGATGGGCTAAGTTGGGACACCCCTGTAGGGTTTTGAACTTTTGAAAGCCGTGCCCGCGGTTATGTGGAAGATGGGAATTTGTTAATATCCAGTTGTAGAGAACTTGAGACTTAACTTAATTAAAATGTATCAACCACGTGTGTAGCCGTGATGGTCTCTTTTCGGCGGAGTCCAGGAAATGAACACGGTCTTGTGTTATGCTTGAACGTAAGTAGTTTCAGGATCACTTCTTGATCACTTGTAGCTTCACGACCGCTCCGTTGATCAGTAGTGGAGCCCAGTTGGGACGATCGGGGATCTAACATTTGGGGTTGTCTTCTTTTATTTTGGTTCCGTAGTCGGACCTTTGTTTATACCTTGGATGATGTATGGATTATTTATGTATTGTGTGAAGTGGCGATTGTAAGCCAACTCTTTATCCCTTTTTTATTCAGTACATGGGATTGTGTGCAGATTACCCCTCTTGTGACAAACCTACCATGCGGCTATGTGTAGGATCGAAAGTATGTCTAGAGGGGGGTGATTAGACTACTTGACCAAATAAAAACTTAACCTTTTCCCAATTTTAGTTCTTGGCAGATTTTAGCTATTGTAGGACAAGTCAAGCAATCATCACATAATTCAAGCAAGCATGCAAAGAGTATATTGGCAGCGGAAAGTAAAGCATGCAACTTGCAAGAATGTAAAGGGAAGGGTTTGGAGAATTCAAACGCAATTGGAGACACGGATGTTTTTCCCGTGGTTCGGATAGGTGGTGCTATCCTACATCCACGTTGATGGAGACTTCAACCCACGAAGGGTAACGGTTGCGCGAGTCCACGGAGGGCTCCACCCACGAAGGGTAATGGTTGCGCGAGTCCACGGAGGGCTCCACCCACGAAGGGTCCACGAAGAAGCAACCACCCACGAAGGGTCCACGAAGAAGCAACCTTGTCTATCCCACCATGGCCATCGCCCACGAAGGACTTGCCTCACTAGCGGTAGATCTTCACGAAGTAGGCGATCTCCTTGCCCTTACAAACTCCTTGGTTCAACTCCACAATCTTGTCGGAGGCTCCCAAGTGACACCTAGCCAATCTAGGAGACACCACTCTCCAAGAAGTAACAAATGGTGTGTTGATGATGAACTCCTTGCTCTTGTGCTTCAAATGATAGTCTCCCCAACACTCAACTCTCTCTCATAGGATTTGGATTTTGTGGAAAGAAGATTTGAGTGGAAAGCAACTTGGGGAAGGCTAGAGATCAAGATTCATATGGTAGGAATGGAATATCTTGGTCTCAACACATGAGTAGGTGGTTCTCTCTCAGAACATATGAGTTGGAATTGTGTATGTGTTCTGATGGCTCTCTCCACGAATGAAGAGGAGGTGGAGGGGTATATATAGCCTCCACACAAAATCCGACCGTTACACACAGTTTTCCAATCTCGGTGGGACCGAATCAACAAACTCGGTCGGACCGAAAAGGTAAACCTAGTGACCGTTAGAGATTTTCGGTGGGACTGACATGCAACTCGGTAGGACCGATATGGTTAGGGTTTGGGCATAACGTAATCTCGGTGAGACCGATTACACAAACTCGGTGAGACCGAGTTTGGTAATAAGCTAACCAGAGAGTTGGTCAGGCAAACTCGGTGGGACCGATTTGCTCTTTCGGTGAGACCGAAAAGTTACAAAAGGGAAACAAAGAGTTTACATTGCAATATCGATGGGACCGGTTCGCTCTTTCGGTGAGACCGAAAAGTTACGAAAGGGAAACGGAGAGTTTGCAATCCCATCTCGGTGAGACCGAGATCCCTATCGGTAGAACCGAATTGCTAGGGTTTGGCAGTGGCTTATGACATGTGAAACTCGGTGGCGCCGGATAGAAAGAATCGGTAGGACCGAGTTTGGCTTAGGGTTTAGGTCATATGTGGATATGGGAAAGTAGTTGAGG
This sequence comes from Triticum urartu, assembly GCF_056163025.1. Taxonomy (NCBI): domain Eukaryota; kingdom Viridiplantae; phylum Streptophyta; class Magnoliopsida; order Poales; family Poaceae; genus Triticum; species Triticum urartu. Next base: position 31,801,218 of record NC_141877.1, read on the forward strand.
GTTTTGGAGCATATCACTAAGCACATGAAGCAAGAGGCTCATTAAGCAACACCTCATCCCTCCTTGATAGTATTGGCTTTTCCTAAAGACTCAATGTGATCTTGGATCACTAAAATATAAAATGAAGAGTCTTGAGCTTTTGAGCTTGAGCCAATCCTTTGTCCTTAGCATTTTGAGGGTTCCACTTTCACATCCATGCCATGCCAATCATTGAGCTTTCCTGAAATAGTCATCTTGGAATAGCATTAGCTCAATGAGCTATATGTTGTTATGAATTACCAAAACCACCTAGGGATAGTTGCACTTTCACTATGCCTCTAAGTCATGCCCCGACACGTGGGAGATATAGCTGCATTGTGGGTGTTACAAGTTGGTATCAGGGCCATCCCCGACTTAGGAGCCCCCTGCTTGATCGAATCCTAACATTGCTGAGTCTAGAACAAAATGTTTTGAGTCTTAGGATTATATATATAGGAGAGTAGGATTCTTTTTACTCCTTAGTCCCTTCATCGCTCTGGTGAGGCCTCCTGACATAGAAGTTTTGACCCTTCTCTCCTCAAATTTCACAAATTTTTTTAGGATCACGCGAGTATCTTGGAATCATTCCGATGGTTTTGTGACGAGAACATTGTTCTTGGTGCCTCCTGACATTTAGGGGTTGTGGCAGTGTCCCGGGGAGTTGAGCTCCGAGGTGTTGTTGGCACAATTTTATCGTTGCAGTTCTGGAATACCTGAGTTCGCCGACATCGAAAATATCTTTTATGTAGTTGTTGGTGAGATAACCTCAACGCCACCCAGTACTGGGGCGGGAGTTCGGGAGTATTGCCATAACTCGTATAACGGATGCTTTTCGAAGGTTGAGGTAAATGATTTCCGAAGTTTTCTTGGTTATGTGTTGAAGGATGGATACAGCTGGATGTAGGAATTGTTAGTTTGGGTGAGATATTATGCTTCCCCTGTATCCCCAACACCTGATTACATAACCAGAAAGTTTCGGGAATTTATAAGTGGTAATTCAAGTAGCTCCTAGAATTTCTTTCCAACAGACACATGATACGATTTGGGGTCTATCATATGTTTGTTTCGGCTTATTCTGCAAGCCAATCTTTTTTTGTTTTTGTTGTGGTATTCGAGTTGCTTCAATGTCAAGTGTTGATTCCATACCTTTTCCTAAGCAGTGTTCTCATACTTCTATGTGAATACCAATCCTTCTTGATAATCGAGATTGTCATGTTAGTCCTTTTTCAACCGGCGTGTTTCTCTTCAAGTGGATCCGATCATTTTCAACATCCACAAGATCAATTCTAAGTTTTCTCAACGGTGTTTGTTTCATCCATCCCAAGTTGCCTTTGTTTTCCCGCCCACCCACCCTTTTTCTTCAAGGACTCAAATTTCTTATTCAAGTATCCTTTTATTGATGGGAAGTCTCTCCATGTTTTTCCGTCAGTGTTCTTATCTGGTGATTCTTAGGAAGATACTAACGGAGCTTCAAGTTTATTATTCTTCGTTCTTTTTTTTTCTTGTCCGGTGGATTCAATTCAAGCTTTGGTGTTGATCATATTCTTTTCCTTGTTTCAAATGTTTTCTCATGTCGGTGCACCTCTTAATCATCCATTTCTCGCTATTCAATTGTTCCGGAGTGCCGAAGATATCTCAGAAGATTCACGTTTCCATTCTCAATCCGTTCAAGTTATTTCGAGGTTGTTATCTCATACAAGCCATTTAATTCAACCGGTGCAATCTCTCTTTTAAATCATTTCAATGGTGTTTCTTTTGAGTGGGCCCTAACCCATAGGTCTTTTCCCAGGATCTTACCTGACTCCTTTATTTTCCCGGTGTTACTCTCAAATTTTTCCAAGTTTGACGTAAGAATGAATTATCATCAGTCAAATGTTTTTCTCCAAGATCTTTCAATTTTTTTCATTGTTGGTTCAACCTTTCTAATTTCCATTCCGGAGTGCCTCAACAATTCATGGTGGTGTTTCTCATCGGCATTCTCAGATTTTGAAGACCGAAGAAGAGTTCCTCTTAAATTCTTACCCATTCTTCCAAAGATGCGAAGTTCAAGCTTGATGCCATCCTTTCATAATTGTTTTCGATTGCGAGAATCCTTTTCACCCTTCCGGAGCAATGCATGAGTCTTTTCGGTTTGATTCTTCGAAGGCCATCATTTCGGGTTTATTCATTCTCAGCTTTCAGCTCTCATTCTCCAAATCTTACCGGTGCATCGTTCAAGTATTCTCTAATCAACTCAGGATCTCTTCGTTCACTTGTATCTGAATTCCCTCAAGTATCTTCATTCTTTTTATTATTCTTCCCGATGAATTGTGCCTTTGCTACGTTCATTTTCAATTCTTACGGTGGATCGTTGAAGACCTTCCCAAGTTTGCGCCATATCTATCTTAATCCTTTCTACGAGAATAAGTAGTATGCCAAATCCGTTGCTTGTCATCAATTTAAATTGGTGAAGGATACGCATAAAGTAATTCTTATTATTGTTTCATCCAAGTGATCTAATTTCTTCTTTCCAGAGTTGTTCACCATGTCACATTCTCAGTTCCAGATGCTTCATCTTTTCTTTCCGGAGTTCCAAGTTTTTCTTGGTTATATCATCGCAAAGCTCCATCTAAATCATTGCAAGGATTCACCATGTGTTTTAAACTTCTCTTTCTTTTTATCATCCTTTTATTGCCGGAGTTCTTCATGGAGGCTCTTCTTGGTGATTCGTCAAGGATTCCTTCCATTTCTTCATTCGTTCTTCAAGATTTCTCTCAGAGTTAAGATCTGCCAAGATATACTCTAAAATAAACATGGTGTTCAACACATGACTTATTTGAGGAGTTCAACCATTCTTCATCTTGCATCCGAAGTGCAATTCTTCCTACATTATCTTTGAGGTGGTGTTATGTCACTCTTGACAATTTCCCTTCGTGTGTCATGATTCAATAGTTGTCAAGAATGAGATATTTAAAACCATCAATTTCTTCGAGGATGAGCTCTTCTCAATCCATCAATCTCTTCGTTGAAGTTATCTTGGTCTATATTTCACTTAAAGTGTTCCCTAAGGACTGTTGCTATTTATGGTGGTTATAAACGACCCAAGTTCTTCATTTACCCTTCCGGTGAAATAAGTTTCTCGTCTCCTTGTTGATATCAATCCAATCTATTGTTTTCATTAGTGGCAGAATTTTGCCTCAATTTTGAGATGCTTTTCATAAGCCCACTATAAGCTTATTCGTTTCGTTGTTGGTTTTCCAACAATTCCGTTATAACCTTCTTGGAAGGGTGTTTTCCAAGCTCAATTGTGGCAGAAGTTTTCGTTTTCTTCTCCATTCTATTATTCCAATGATCGATCTTCTATTTTTTCTCCCGGAGGCTTTGTGATGTTGCTCTTTTCAATCATCATTTCGAATTGTGAGGATCGTGTTCTTTTCATGCTTATCCAATTAAACGGAGTGTTGTGTCATCTCCTCAAGTTCTTTTCATCTTATCAATTCTTGCATCTCCTTTCAGTCGGAGTGCTGCCCAAATTATATCATTGTTATTCCTTCTCTATCTTGTTTCATGATGCTCACTGTCGTGCGTGAGTAATTCCATCGTAGGCTTGCTGGACAGTGATGGGTTGGATGAGATTTATCATGTAATCGAGTTAGTTCTATTAGGGTTTGATCCCTAGTATCCACTATGTTCTGAGATTGATGTTGCTATGACTTTGCTATGCTTAATGCTTGTCACTAGGGCCCGAGTGCCATGATTTCAGATCTGAACGTATTATGTTTTCATGAATATATGTGAGTTCTTAATCCTATCTTGCAAGTCTATAGTCACCTATTATGTGTTATGATCCGTTAACCCCGAAGTGACAATAATCGGGATACTTACCGGTGATGACCGTACTTTGAGGAGTTCATGTATTCACTATGTGTTAATGCTTTGGTTCGGTACTCTATTAAAAGGAGGCCTTAATATCCCTTAGTTTCCAATAGGACCCCGCGCCACGGGAGGGTAGGACAAAAGATGCCATGCAAGTTCTTTTCCATAAGCACGTATGACTATATTCGGAGTACATGCCTACATTACATTGATGAACTGGAGCTAGTTTTGTGTCACCCTATGTTATAACAATTGCATGAGGAATTGCATCCGACATAATTATCCATCATTGATCCATTGCCTACGAGCTTTTCATATATTGTTCTTCGCTTATTTACTTTCCCGCTGATACTGTTACAATCACTATAAAACCAAAAATATTACTTTTGCTACCGTTACCACTATTATCATATTACTTTGCTACTAAATACCTTGCTGCAGATATTAAGTTTCCAGGTGTGGTTGAATTGACAACTCAGCTGCTAATACTTGAGAATATTCTTTGGCTCCCCTTGTGTCGAATCAATAAATTTGGGTTGAATACTCTACCCTCGAAAACTATTGTGATCCCCTATACTTGTGGGTCATCAAGACTATTTTCTGGCGCCATTGCCGGGGAGCATAGCTCTATTCTTTGAGTCACTTGGGATTTATATCTGGTGGTCACTATGAAGAACTTGAAAGATCAAAGAACCAAGATTTTTCCCTCAACTATGAGGGGAGGTAAGGAACTGCCATCTAGCTCTGCACTTGATTCACCCTCTGTTTTGAGTAAACTTGCGACACCTACTCCTGCTATTCATTCTGATATGTCGCATGTTATTGATGATGCCACTTCTGCTTTGCATGATACTTATGATGAAACTACTTCTATGCTTGATAATACTGTGCCACTAGGTGAATTTCTTGATGAACAACTTGCTAGGGTTAGAGAGAATGAAATTATTGAAACTGATAATATTGATGAAAGTGATGATGAAGATTCTCCCCCTAGATATGAATTGCTTGTTGTGCCTGAGGGTTATGTTATGGATGAAGAAACTGCTAGAGACTTCTTAGCTTGCAATGATAGATCTGATCTTAAGAAATTATTATCTAAGCTTAAAGAAAAATCCTTGAATGTTAGAATGAAATATGACCCTGCTTTTGCTACTTCACCTATCTTTATTACTGATAAGGATTATGATTTCTCTGTCGATCCTGAGTTAATTATTTTGGTTGAATCTAATCCTTTTTATGGCTATGAATCTGAAACTGTTGTGGCACATCTTACTCAATTAAATGATATAGCCACCCTGTTCACTAATGATGAGAAAACTCGCGATTACTTCATCCTTAAGTTGTTTCCGTTCTCATTAAAGGGTGATGCTAAAACATGGTTTAATTCTCTTGATCCTGATTGTGTGCGTAGTCCCCAGGATATGATTTATTACTTCTCTACTAAGTATTTCCTCGCTCACAAGAAACAAGCTACCATAAGGGAAATATATAATTTTGTGCAAATTGAAGAAGAGAGTCTCCCACAAGCTTGGGGAAGGCTTCTCCAATTACTTAATGCTTTGCCTGATCATCCTCTCAAGAAAAATTAAATACTTGATATCTTTTATAATGGACTAACCGATGCTTCCAGAGACCACCTGGATAGTTGTGTTGGTTGTGTTTTCAGGGAAAGAACTTTTTATCAAGCTGAATTGCTATTGAATAATATGTTGAGTAATGAAAATGAGTGTACACTTCCTGAAACAACTCCTAAGCCAACTTCGAAGAAAAGGGGTATTCTATTTCTCAGTCCTGAAGATATGCAAGAGGCAAAGAAATCTATGAAAGAAAAAGGTATTAAAGCTGAAGATGTTAATAATTTACCACATATTGAAGAAATACATGGTCTTGATAACCCGACACAGGTAGTAAAGGTAAATTCTCTCTATAGATTTGATGAAGGTGATATTCCTCGTTATAAGTCTGCTAGCCAATGCTTTGATGAGTTTGATAACTTTATTGTTAAACAAGAAAACTTCAATGCTTATGTTAGTAGACAATTGAACCGCAATGCTGATATGCTAGAACACTTGAGTGATTATATGTCTAGAGTTAAAGGTGAACTTAAACTTATTAGTAAACATGCTTCTATGGTTACCACTCAAGTAGAACAAGTACTTAAGACTCAGAATGATTTGCTCAATGAATTAAATAATAAGAAAAATGATAATGTTGTTAGAGTTATGACTAGAGGGGGTAAAATGACTCAGGAACCTTTGTATCCTGAGGGCCATCCTAAGAGAATTGAGCAAGATTCCCAGAGAACTAATATAGATGCACCTAGTTCTTCTAAGAAGAATAAGAAAAATGATAGGACTTTGCACGCTTCTACTGAACCTCTTGTTGACACACCTGAGAATCCCAATGATATTTCTATTTCTGATGCTGAAACACAATCTGGTAATGAACATGAACCTAGTGATAATGTTAATGATGATGTTCATGTTGATGCTCAACCTAGCAATGACAATGGTGTAGAGATTGAACCTGCTGTTGATCTTGATAACCCACAATCAAAGAATCAACGTTATGATAAGAGAGACTTTGTTGCTAGGAAGAACAGTAAAGAAAGAGAACCATGGGTTCAGAAACCATGACTTTTCCTCCTAAACCATCCAAGAAAAAGGATGATGAGGATTTTGAGCGCTTTGTTGAAATGATTAGACCTATCTTTTGTGTATGCGTTTGACTGATATGCTTAAAATCAATCCTTATGCTAAGTACATGAAGGATATTGTTACTAATAAAAGAAAGATACCGGAAGCTTAAATTTCCACCATGCTTGCTAATTACACTTTTAAGGGTGGAATACCAAATAAACTTGGAGATCCAGGAGTACCAACTATACCATGCTCCATTAAAAGAAACTATGTTAAAACTACTTTATGTGATCTTGGAGCCGGTGTTAGTGTTATGCCTCTCTCTTTATATCGTAGACTTGATTTGAATAAGTTGACACCTACTGAAATATCTTTGCAAATGGCTGATAAATCAACTGCTATACCTGTCGGTATTTGTGAGGATGTGCCTGTTGTGGTTGCAAACGTTACTATTCTAACGAATTTTGTTATTCTTGATATTCCCGAGGACGATAGTATGTCGATTATCCTTGGTAGACCCTTTTTGAATACTGCAGGGGCTTTTACTGGTTGCAACAAAGGCAATGTCACTTTTCATGTTAATGGTAATGAGCATACGGTACACTTTCCGAGGAAACAACCTCAAATCCACAGTATCAATTCTATTGGAAAATTTTCAACAATTACTATTGGAGGTTTTGAATTTCCTCTTCCTACTGTCAAGAAGAAATATGATATTCTTATTATTGGGGACGTGCATATCCCCGTTGAGGTAACCTAGTGTTACTCCAAATTTCTCCGGTTCCATGCGATTCAGAATGAGTTTGTTAACAAGACTTGATCATGAGATGGATGAAGTTAGAAAGCACAACCTTCTGTACCCTCCTTTTACTTTCTGTTATTTATCTTAAATAAAGCAAAAATAGTATTTTTCTGTCTGTTTTCTGAATTATCCTTGTACTAAAAAATACCCCGAAAATAAAAGTTCTCCAAATGCCCTGAAAATGAAATATGATTTTTTTCCAGAATATTTAAGGATTTTAGGCACTGAGACCACAGCAGGGGGAGCAGCCACGTGCCCACGAGGGTGGAGGGCGCGCCCACCCCCTGGGCGCGCCCCCTGAGTTAGAACACGGGTTTGAGCTGGTGGATGATTTTTTCTGGAGCAACACGAAGTGTATGGGTGCAAGGATAAGTGGAGGTGACCCCCTACCACGTGGGTCCCCTCCACTTATCCTTGCACCCATACACTTCGTCTTGCTCCAGAAAAAATCATCCACCAGCTCAAACCCGTGTTCTAACTCATCCTGCTGCCATTTTCGATCTCCTTGCTCAAAGCTCCATTCACAAAAAAAATTTGGGGGATTGTTCTTCGGTATGTGACTCCTCCAATGGTCCAATTAGTTTTTGTTCTACTGTTTATTTATCGCAAATTTTTGCTGCTTAGGTGACCCTATTCTTGAGCTTGCATGTCAAATTTATGTGGTCAAAAGTAGTTCTAATGCATAATATGGCCTCTAGGCACTTGTAGGAGTAGTTGCTATCAATCTTGTTGAGTTTGGTTCACTTTTATTTTTGAGTTACTAAAAAAATTCAGAAATTTTCAGAAAAAGATGAAGAGATACTTGAGGGGCTCATCGAGCCGAAGCTCTAAGGATAAGCAAAGTGAAGAAAATAAGAAGCCCAAGTATAATCTTCCTCGTACTGCGGAGGTTCGGCCTTGTGATGAGTTCTTGAAAGAGGCCGGGATTTATGAAGATTTTTATTATTTGGCTGAGAATGCGGGCCTCAGCGACTTCCTCCACGACCAGCGCGAACATTATCTTTTGCTCACCAATATTTTTGTGCAAAATTTTCATTTCCATGCTAGGAGATAACCACCTTCGGTGGAATTTTATTTATATGATGAGCATAAGGAGATGTCACTTTATGATTTTTGCCGGGTTTGTAGGATACCCTTTGAGGGAAGCATAGAGGAACCACATCGTAATGATGTGGAGGGATTTATTGATGCAAGTGTTGTAGGGGAAACGAGGAAAGTTTCCGATGCAAGAATCACTAGCATACATTTTCCTGTTCTACACTACTTTGCAATATTTGCTAGTAGATGCTTAATTGGTCGCAGGAACTGTGGAAATCTTAGTGCCCCTGATATTGTTATTTTGCGCTACTCACACGATGCTGGACCTAAGAATTCGGAGCCAGCGTCCGGAGAAGAGTCCGGCTTTATGATGATTGCCAGTGACACTACTTCCTTCGACTCTCCCGTACTGGGTTTAGTAGCTACCGATAGTCCGGCGGACTCAGGAAGTCAGTCCTCGGGCATGGAGACGCACTCCGGATCTCAGGCCAGAGCGGAAGTTGGGGTTGCGAATACTTGGAAGATCAAGTCTCCCCGGACGTCAGCGACATAGACCAGGTTTCCAAAACTAATCTGGTGACCTGGCGTGTAGCTGTCAATCTGCTCTAGATGGCCAAGCGAGTTGGCCCACAGTGCGAAGCCGCCGAACACGAAGATCTAGCCGGGGAGTGATATGTCTCCATCGTATCTACTTTTCCAAACACTTTTGCCCTTGTTTTGGACTCTAACTTGCATGATTTGAATGGAACTAACCCAGGGAAGATCTGTTTTCAGCAGAATTGCCATGATGTTATTTTTGTGCAGAAATAAAAGTTCTTGGAATGACTTGAAAATCAATGGAGATTATTTTTGAAATATATAAAAAATATTGGTGAAAGAATCAAGGCCAGGGGGCTCACTGTCGAATCTCGGGTTCCGGCAAAACCCTCAAGGTTCAAACACTAGGGTGCACGCGAAGATCTCCCCCTGCCGATCCACGTCCTAGCTTTGGTAAGATCTCAAGGACTAACTCGACGAACTCGCAACACAAAGGACACATGATTTATACTGGTTCGGGCCACCGTTGTGGTGTAATACCCTACTCCAGTGCGGTGGTGGTGGATTGCCTCTTGGGCTGAGGATGAACAGTATAAGGGGAAGAACAGCCTCCTAAGGTGAGGTGTTCTTGTGCTAGGTGATTATGTGGATGGGTTGAATCTAGGTCTCCGATCTAAGATCAGCTCTCCTCCTAGCTATGGTGGTGGATAGTCCTATTTATAGAGGCTCTGGTCCTCTCCTCAAATATTGAGCGGGAAGGGAGCCAACAACGGCCAATTTGAAAGGGGACAGATAGTACAGCTTATCTTGACAAAAGCAGTCTTCGCCTGCCAAAGGCTTTGGTGGTGACGCTGTCTTGGGCTCCACGGTGACCTCCGTCCTACCGTCATGCTGGTCTTGGTCTCGTTGCACCGATATGGGAACCTTTGCTTGACGCCTCGGTACTCCGCGCCTGCACTTACTTTCTTAGCACCAAAGAGGAAACAAGGACACTGTGCGCACTGGCGCCCGCCTGGCGCCTGCCTGGCCTCGATCGTCATGGCTCACGTCATTGGAACCTCGCGAGGTTTGCCTGGCCTTGATCTCTCCGCCCCTCGCGAGCCAGCCTGATGAGGCCGCTCCTGAGGAGTTCTTATGTCGTCCGCCTCGCGAGGCTTGGCCCCTCCCGAGGGTCTTGAATGCTTGTTGGTGAAGATGGGCCATATGGGCCCACTCGCAGAGCCACGCCGTGTGCCGTAGGCAGACAAGTCTGGGGACCCCCGTTTCCAGAACGCCGACAGTAGCCCCCGGGCCCAAGGCGCGCTCGGGCTTGGCTTCGAGGCGAAGCCAAAGGGCAAGTGCGGAGCGCCGCGGGCCCCAATAGCTTGCGGCCTTGGTCGACGCATGGCGATTGATTGGACGTGGGCGTCTCCGCTTCCCCATGCTGCCTTGATACCCGCCTGGCTAGGCGGCCACCGCGGTCTACACGGTTTCCTTCCCGCTGTTGTCGCGCACTCTCCAATTCTTCCGCTTTCTCGTAGCTCAGCCTCTCCCCCTGATCCGATCTGAGCTCAATCCTCCCATCGCCATGGCACCCGACCAGTCTCAGAAAGGGAAGAGTCATGTGTGCTCCGCCGAGCCACGCCCGACCGCTGAGCCTACCGTTGGCAGGTCGTTGGTGCTCAACCAAGAAGCCATGGACAAGGTGCGTCCCATGCTCGCCTCCAGCTTTAATGAGTGGGGAAGGACGGTGGCCTGGCCTGCATCTCATGCTCGTGTCGACCGGACAGCCACCGAGGTCCCATTCTTCATCGACGCCCTTTGGGCTGGCTTGGTTCCTCCTTTCTCCGCCTTCTTCAACGCCATGCTTGCGCATTATCAGATCCACCTGCTGCACCTTGATCCCCAATCCGTGACCCTTCTCGCCGTCTTCGCATTTGTTTGCGAGGCCATGGTAGGCATTGCTCCTTCCGTGGCCCTTCTCCGCCACTTCTTCTCGCTGCACCTGATTGATCCCCAACAGAGCTCAGGATGCTTGAGCTTTTAGGCCGTGGCGGCGACGACCGACGTGGGGATTGACTTCGAGCTCCCACCATCCACGAGCGGGTTTCGGGCACGGTGGGTATTTGTTGATGTAGGAGTGCTCAGCTCCCTGCTCTCTCCTCCGTCAACGTCCACCATTCCCGACTCCGGTTGGTGCCACCAAAGGCTCACCGATTCGCCTCGCCCCCGTCCACTACAAGAAATATGTTAACTTGTGACCTTCTGTCAATGACCCTGCAAGAATTGGTCGTAAATCTACGACCATTTGAGACCAATTGGTCAAAAGCTATTTAGGGGGCTCCAAACCTTAAACCATAACGACCATTTTGGTCAGATTTCCTTATACGCAATGGTCGTAAAGCAAACAGTACTGCTCCACTGCCTTTTTTCTAGCTGATCATGACCAATATAAATGGTCATGATGTTGTACTGGGTGCCACCTCATTATTTTTGTCTATGTATCATGTACATGTGTCAGATTTTACCTATGTGTCATGTCCATGTGTCAATTTCGGAATATGTACCAGTGGGCACGCCCTACTGACTAGTGGGACCCTCCATGTCAGACCAGCCCCTACTGGTCTGAACTATACAGCTGACAAGTGAGACCCATCATGATCATGCCACACCAGCTCTAGTAGGACCCTAGGACCCGCCATGTGGGATCAGACCTGTTGACTAGTGGAACCCGCTACACAAACCCGCAAATGCTGACTTTGCTGACATAAGGGACCCATAACCCGCCGTGCAGACACGCTGGTACTATGGCCTATGGCCAATAATGCGCAAAAAATAGAGCGTCCAGGGTTCGAACCAGAGACCTCCCGATTAATCCTTCCAAAGCGAACCACCACGCCACCATACACTTCATGATAACAGGCCAAACCGGCTTTTGTTAAACATTACCTCCTGTTGCCGGGCCTGGGCCTTACTAGGACGAGGCCTCATTCTCCCCACCCCTTTTTCTGAACCTTTTTCCGCATTGCCGAGTGGGCCGACGGCCCATAGTCAACAGGAACGAAGAATATCAGTGGGAAATACGTGATTCGCTCAAGTTTGAGTCCACACAAATTTAGGGAGTTCAAATGTTTTTATTAAATCTAAAATGAAATTTCACCATCAACTTTCCATGTAACCTTGGATCGAGATGATCCAAAAATCGATTTGGTTCATCTCAAAGGGATGCATAACATTCGTGTTGGCGTACTTCTCATTTTACGTCATGTTGAGTGCATGATCAACTTTTTCAGCTTTTTTACTTCTCATTTCAGTATAAAAAAATTGAATGTGTGAACAAAAGAATGTTAAATGTTGATAGGAAAAATGTTGACCATGTATTCAAAAATAATGAGAATAGAGAAAATGTGTCTCACGTATATAAAATATGTATACAAAAAATATATAATGTGTACGAAAAAATTATCATGTATCTAAAAAATGTTAATCCAAGCATTTGAAAAATATGTTAAACAATTTTTTGATTAAATGTTGACCATATTTTCAAAAACAATAAAATATATATGGAAAAATGGTTAAATGTGTATAGAAAAAATGTTGGCCATGTATTAAAAATGATAATATTTGAAAATGTTAAATGTGTAAAAAAACAATGTAAAAAGTGTATGAAAAAATGTTGACCATGTATTAAAAATGACGAGAATAGAGAAAATATGTCTCACACATACAAAAAATATATAATGTGTATGAAAAATTTGATGATGTACTTTAAAAATGTTAATCCAAGAATTTGAAAAATATGTACCTAGAAATGATTATGGATGAAAGTTTAAAGGGTCCGCTAGACTGATATCGAAAGGCAAAACTGAGCAAAGTAGACTAGGGGCAAAAATTGCATTTGTTCCTTAAAATATAGCTTTTCAAAGAATAGGATGTGGGATAAAAGTTTAGAGCGTCCGCTAGAGATGCCCTTAATTACCACTATGAAACGGAATATTTATGAAATGTTCAACATGCCAATAAATTTATCCATTTAGTTAAAAAACAAATCTATTCAACATACCAATATTTTTATTCGTGAAAAAGTATTTATACCTTTTCATTTTTAATAATATTAATAACATTAATAACCTTGGGTAGTTTAAACATCACTTTTTTCCATGATGCAAAGGGCATGCACATAAAAGTAATGTCTTTCTAGACATTTTGATATCTTATTTTCATTTTTGTGGGTTCATATGAATTTATTATAAATTTTCAAAGTATTGACCAAATGGTCAAAGGGCACTCGGATGACCTGAGAGAAAAATCAAAGGCAAAACTGAGCAAAGCAGACTAAGGGCATACATTCATATTTTTGTCCAGTGTGGTACTTTGCAAAGAAAGTACCCCCTAGGCTCCTCCTGTTGAGCTGAAAATTTGTAAAGACAGTCTTCTTAGTAGGTGATCGTTCTCAGCCAAAACACACGCCAATTGGCCATGTGCATTTCTTGTACCGCCAATCAAACATTTGGTTGCTAATTCATATTTGAGCATAGTTCGGTCTCCTCGTGAGAAACTTCTGGTGTAATTTTATTCCTAGCACCTATCTGAGGAGTGCCCAACTCACTAGACATGCCTAGGTCACCAGAACGCATGTTAACGCCACAGTCATGCGGTGACCACGCGACGGGCATGCGGCTTTACGCGCTTTAGAGTTGGGGCCCTCGGCTACCGTCCAAACCTCGATGTATCGCCACCAAAACATGTATTTCTGATTAAATAGATACTTATGTAACTATAAATGATTTTTGGAAAAAATAAAGAGCAAACTATAAGGCAGTTGCAGTTCAAATTTGACCCGCTTCCTGCTGAATCGGCGGGAATTTGTCTTTTTCACCAGAGGTGGATCAAGACTTTTGACACCCAACCATTTTGTCAATTGTGCATTAAATATGGCCTAGTGTTTTATAAAATTGATTTGGTTCAATTTTGCAACAAATATATGGTAGGTCCTTCACAAAAAGAACTCAATTCGGGCACTCAAAAAATGGAAAATGAATTTTCCGTGCAAAGAAAATGAAAACTCCCTTAGGCAACATTGTTTGGAATTTCAAGATGCACCCTTCTGCATAAAATTAGATCATCTGAACAAACTATGCCATGAATGTGGCCGTAAGATTGATCATTTGGCTTGAAAACCCTGAATCTTCACACATGATAGCTCATTTCTGAGAACACTTTTTTAAAAAAAATGTCGTATTACAAGTTTATTATTTTTCCTGGAAACTTGGTCACATATAATGACACAATGCGAAGGTTTTCCAATTTTTTGATTTTTTTTGAATTTTTTATACCCGTTTCGAAATGTGATCAAAACGACGGGTTTGACCGTTCCTAGATAGTGGTTGAATCTTGGAAAACTTTCGATGTTTCTCTGATTAAATAGATACTTATGTACTTAGAAATGATTTTTGGAAAAAATAAAGAGCAAACTATGAGGCAGCTGCAGTTCAAATTTGACCCGCTTCCTACTAAATCGGCAGAATTTGTCTTTTTCACCAGAGGTGGATCAAGGCTATTGACACCCAACCATTTGGTTAATTGTGAATAAAATCTAGCCTGGTATTTTAAAAAATTGATTTGGTCCAATTTTGCAATAAATATATGGTAGGTCCTTCACAAAAAGAACTCAATTCGGGCACTCGGAAAATGGAAAATGAATTTTCCGTGCAAAGAAAATCAAAACTCCCTTAGGAAACATTGTTTGAAATTCCAAGATGCACCCTTCTGCACAATATGAGATCATTTGAAGAACTATGCCATGAATGTGGCCATAAGATTGATCGTTTAGCTTGAAAACCATGAATCTTCACGCATGATATCTCATTTCTGAGAACACTTTTTAAAAATAATTGCCGTATTACAAGTTTACTATTTTTCCTAGAAACTTGGTCACATATAATGACACAATGCAAAGGTTTTGCATTTTTTTGATTTTTTTGAATTTTTTATGCCCGTTTCAAAATGCGGTCAAAACGGCGGGCTTGACCGTTCCGAGCTAGTGGTTGAATCTTGGAAAAATTTTGATATTTATCTTATTAAATAGATACTTATGTACCTAGAAATGATTTTTGGAAAAACTAAAAAGCAAACTATGAGGCATCTGCAGTTCAAAATTGACCCACTTCCTGCTGAATCGGCAGAAATTTTTCTTTTTCACCAGAGGTGGATCAAGACTTCTGACACCCAACCATTTTGTCAATTGTGCATTAAATATGGTCTAGTATTTTATAAAATTGATTAGTTCCAATTTTGCAACAAATATATGGTAGATCCTTCACAAAAAAAACTCATTTCGGGCACTCAAAAAATGGAAAATGAATTTTCCATGCAAAGAAAAATGAAAACTCCCTTAGGAAACATTGTTTGAAATTCCAAGATGCACCCTTGTGCACAATATGAGATCATTTGAACAAACTATGCCATGAATGTGGCCATAAGAATGATCATTTGGCTTGAAAGACATGAATCTTCACGCATGATAGCTCATTTCTGAGAACATTTTTTTAAAATAATTGTCGTATTACAAGTTTATTTTTTTGGCAACTTGGTCACATGTAATGACACAATGCGAAGGTTTTCCAATTTTTTGATTTTTTTGAATTTTTTATGCGTGTTTCAAAATGCGGTCAAAACAGCGGGCATGACCGTTCGTAGCTAGTGATTGAATCTTGGAATTTTTTTGGTGTTTTCATCTTCTATAATGGTTGATTTGTTGCTTTGGCATGCTACTACTTTTGACAAGATCTATCTGCCTTGAGGATTATCATCTGATTGAAAACTTTGTAAAGTTTGATAGCGAGAATATCTATTACGGGGAGTCAGTGCAAGGCTGCTTTCTTAGGTGATCATGTTGCGGTTGCATTATGTGATTTCATGAATATAAACTAAATGATATTGTTTGAATTAACATACATATTCCTTGAACAACTTAGAAATGTATTTTCCTACTAAGAATATAATGTAACACAACAGGAAGAAAAGAAAGTAGCTCTGCATTAGATTGACATAAATAGCTCTAGAATTTGAGCAGGAAAGTATTTTCTGTTTAGGATTAGATTAGTTTCTGGAAAGCCCTTTTATGTCTAGGCGTAGGGAGTAGCTCGTGGTGTATGAGTTTTGTTTCTAAATTTTTAAACGTTCTCTTGAGTGGCACAATGACAAGTGCGGTGTGCAATTCATAACCTTGGGATTGATCATGTCTGAGTGCGTTAAGATCAAGTGGACACGACAGACATCATCATCGAGGGTAGAAAGAAAGATAAGCGGCAACAAGGTGGGCACCGTGTTTAAATAAAAGACGTTGATCTGTGTGGGTATTGAGCCATATTTATTAGGTTAGGGCGTATTATTGTTGTTTCACATTGCAACACATGGGCTCGGCCTGCCCGATCTGCTGACGCATGTGGAGGACTAGGAGCTTGGTGTTTTCTCTGCAACGAAAAAACTCATTTTTGACACTTAGAAAATGAAATATAATTTTTGTATGTAAAGAAAATAAATACAACTTGATGATCATCCAAAAAATATGGTATAACTTCACTAAAAATTCTAGTGGTTCCATTTTTCAATATATTCTTGGTAGTTGCTTCACAAACAACCATGTTTTTAGCACTTCAAAATTATTTTAAATGTCAGATATCTTGAACCAATTAGGACGCAGAGAACTCTTCCCACGGATCACCCCTTGTAGCCAATCTGTGCCGTCCACATCTTACCGATCTGACGTCTCCCATTCACCTCTCTCGGAATAATTGGAATGGAAAAAAGGAGAGAGCCCCCTTCTCCAGCACGAGCGCGCGCGCTCTCTCTCTCTCCCTCCCCTCTCGCGACTCCTCCTCCGCCGCCACCTGCACCACTCGATTCCGGCGAGTCGAGGCGCTCTCGCCGGCGCGCAGCACACCCCCGGGCTCCCCTCGCGCAGCTCTTTCCCCCTCCCATCAGATGCATCTCCCGCGCCCTCTAGTACTCGCTCGCAACCCTCACCCGTGGCTAGGGTTTTGGCTGCCACCCCTAACTTTGTCGGGATCTGCCACATCCGGCGACAGCGAGGCCAGAGGTGGCCGGAACTGGCACCGGTAAGCCCCTCTCCTCCTTATTCGCACACTATCTCCTCCTCACCTCACCTTGTCTTGTGTTCCCTTTTGGTAGGTCACCATGGTTGTGGATGGGACGACGACGATGGCAGGAGGGGCGAACCTCCATGGGACGGCCCACCACCATGGAGATGGAGCTCCTTCTCCCCTACCACGCAACCTCCCTCCCAGCGCCAACAGAGGGCCGGCTACCATGACGCGACAGCGTCGTCGCAAGCCTCGCAGGGCTGTGCATCTCGTCGTCTGCCACGCCCTTCCAGGAGCTCCATCACCCACGCGTCTCCTCTAAGGAGGGGACGGTGGCTTGTGCGCCGGCGTGGTTGGCTCCAGCTCCCCGCCGACCTATGCCTCCACATGCGTCGCCGTCTTCGACCGCAGGTCCATGTCCTCGATCTGCTTCCTTTGCTTCCCGTAGGTTTCCGCGTAGATCTGGCTGTTTGATTTGATGCCGATGCGAATTTGGATCTCCATCGCTGTAGGTTTCCTGTTTGTACTCGCGTTCGAATTAGCATTGAATCCCTCAGTTTATGCAGTTTCGTTGTGGTTGATTGACATCCCTGTGAAGATAAAATTCAGGACCAACTGTTAGCTTTTTGTGAAGCAAACACATTTGGTAAAAAAATCGTAGAAACCCCCAATAAGTGGATTTATAGTTGACAGAAGAAGTATGATTTGGTGTTGGTGTGTGTGAACTTCTAACATTTTGATCTATGAATGCTAGTTGGACATTTTGCTAGTCTGACATTTTGATATCTGAATGCTAGTTTGACATTTTGATATCTGAATCCCTTTCTCTTCCCCTCATCTTTTCTTCTTCTGCTTTCTGTCCGACCCCCTTCTCGTCTCTCTTTCGAACCAGGACGTCACCATGGGAGAAGAAGGTGTGATGTGTTGTGCTGCTGCTTGGGAGGGACGCCATGGGCCTCCCAACTCTGCTTCTTCTCTTCCCCTAACTCCATCAAGGTGATGGATTGGTACAGCGACCTACTCCCCTGCTTCCTATGTTAATTTGGTGTGCGATGTGGATGTGATGTATTTTAGGCACGATTAAATACATATTTTGGTTCAACTCTGACTGAAACAACTTGTTGGTTCAGTTTCTTGTATGAAGAACAAATATGGTGAACACCTTTTCTTTTCCTTTTTGTTCAAGATTCATTTATAATTCTAAAGCAAACTGAAATTGCAAATAGTATAGAATGAATGAAGCAGAGAGTCCTTCCTTCTTTGGCAGCTGGCACAATTCCTTCTCAAGGTGCTGGTGTTTGTGGAGGTGATTAACCTCTTTTTTTACTCTATGTATCAAGGTGCAGCTGCTGAGCATTGATAGGTGTTGTTCGGTGTACCTCGACATGATTTCCAGGACATGAAATGTGATCTATCTAAGATGCTCCTTTGTCCCTGGACATGATTTATCCTTCGATTTGATCAACATTATCTTGCTATGTCTATTTTCCGTCATGTGCAGCGGTAACATGATTTGTAGAGTACAAGGGTGGGCTCATCGAGGTGTGTGGTCATAGTCTCGCTTGGCCCCAGCGTCTTCTGTTGAATGGACATGCCGCCTCTTCGGCGTCGGCTACATGAGAGCCATGGTGAGCTCTCTTCTCCCCGCCTCTGTTTGCTTGCTCTGAGCTCGTGCTTGTGAGAAACTACATGTCACCTCGCTTGAACTCCCTAGCTACACCACACCTTGTTGAATACACTAGTCATGCTCCTGCATACATGTTTTGTTGGACGAAAAACTGTACAATGATCTGCTCCTTGGGATATTAATTCTTATGATATATCTTGTAATTTACTTTATTGTAAAAGTTAAACCCACTACACGTGTTGAGCAGAAATTGTTTTAGTTTGTCATACATAGTTGCCTATGCTTGTTGGTAGCTATTAAGTGTGTAATTCATCATGGAAGCATAGGAATGTGATGGAAATCATCATATTACATTTATGTTTTGAACTTAAAATATTTAAACTCGGTGTTTAGATTCTGTATCTGTAATCATAAGCTTCATTTGTAGTCTGGTCGTTCTTAGACATATTATTGTTTGAGTTAAGTTCATCGAACAATACTTAAAATTCCAGGAATCAATGATGCCGACCTCATTGCTGGGCACTGTGCTTTTGGTGTATGATATGGCTGGGAGAAAACACACAGTTTCCTGCTAGTTTATTACATATCAGCCAGTACTGTACGGAGTACTCCCTCTGTTCCGATTTATTTGTCGTGGTTTTACTTCAATTTTGAACTAAAACCACGATGAGTAAATCGAAACGGAGGGAGTAGTATATAAGGACGTCTTACTGTAGTATGGCTGAGGCAATGACCAGCTTGGTAGTTAGCACTAGCTGAGAAAATTCATGATGCTAGCTGGGAGCAAAAAGTTTATAGGCTTAGTTGTTGTATTGGTTCTATTGTTGTATGGGGATATATGCATAGATATGTAACATGTGGGTTCCAAGCATGCTTCTGAGAAGAAGTAAAATTATATATACAATTTAAACATTGTACATCTGCCGTTCTTGTGGAATGCAAGTTATTTTAGGTGTGTTCTGACTTGTGACTGCTTACTAGATGGATACATGCAGCTAGCTAGCAACCTAGCAGTAATAGTAAGAATACATGTGACTAATTCCCTCCCTATACCTTGTGATTGATTCCAGGTATATACAGATGGCATCTCTGTCTGGCAACATATGCACCTGATTACATTCTGGTGCATATAGTATACTTGAACAGTGCAAACATATAGTATACTTGAACAGTGTAAACATATTCTGATCTGAAATTTGTTTTGAAACTACTGAATTTCGTACTGATGCATGAGATCTAAGCAGACATATAGACAAAGCAGTTTAAACTATTTCATTTGAGGGTACTGCTTAGTTTCAGTGACATCCTCAGCCACAGAACTGTATCTGATGAAATGACATAGTACTGCATTTGTATGTGAGACTTAGAATTAATGTGCTACATTTAGATCGACCTGTCATAGAAATCTGCTTAATTTGAACTGGAAGTAGATAGTACTAATAGTCAGATTGTCTTCCACTCCATGTCTTTGATATACACCTGCTCTGCTGTTGTTATTTGTTAATATATAGATAAAGATGCAGGTTTACCTTTATTCTAAGGTTTAGATCTTCCACTTCACATTGCTTCATGACTTTGTAGATTTATTTGTATATGCCTCTACCATGTTGATTTATTTTGCTTTGTTTGCAATTTCCAACTATGCGTATCTGTTGCAACTTGCAAGATTTATATTATTTATGTTCTTGTTTGTTTCCTTCTTGATTTGTTCATATATGCCTGACCTGTCCTGTTTTCTCAACTATTCAGATGTAGGTCTTTGTGAAGACTCTCACCGGGAATACCATCACACTTGAGGTCGAGTCCTCCGACGGAGTTGACAATGTCAAGGCAAAGATCCAGGACAATGAGTGGCCCATCCGCTGGTGCTGCTGATCCTTCTTGGACGGACATGCTGCATCTTCCACGTCGGCCACATGACAGCCATGGTGAGCTCTCCGATGATCCTTCTTGTTCTCCGCTCTGCTTTCAACTGAACTTATTTCAGTTGGCAACTGTAAACTGAATTCGAGAGTATGGGTGCTTGCTTGTGAATTTTGATGTTGTTCCCATTAGATTAGATTAGGTTAACTACAACCACAAGTATAGTAGCTTCTGTCCAAGTGCTCTTCATCTTGTGTGTCATCTGCAAGGCAATAAAGTTAATTAGATGTTGCTCTTTTCATGTTCTGCTTCATGCAGGCTGCTGGTGGACGTGGTGGTGATCCCCATGTTGAAGGAGACGAGGTGGCGCGCCTCCTGTGAGGAGGTAGAGGATGTGAGCTGGGCTGCTGTCTGGTCAAGGAAGAAAGTCACTGTCTTTACTGGCGAAACAAACTGCTGCGGCAGCCATGCTTGTGAGCTTATGATGTGCCTCTAGTTTAGTTTGTCAGTTTCTGTGAACCGTTCTCTGTGATGTATGATGTATTGCTGCTGTTAGTTGTAAATGTGTTGTATGATGAGTTGACCTGATGGTTCGTTCGAGGCTGTCTTGTGAAGGTTACTGTTAGTTAACATGAGTTAAACAAATACATACACTTGCTGCTGTTAGCTGTAAACATGAGTTGACTTGATGGTTCGTTTGAGGCTGTCTTGTGAAGGTTACTACTAGTTAACATGAGTTAAACTATTACATTCACTGGGACCCATCTGACTAGTGGACCCATTTAATAAAAAAGGAATATGAAATTGTTTAGACAAAAAGGCCATGGCCCAACAATAAAAAGGCTGCAACGTTGGGCTTGGCCCATGAAGTCGATCAAAAAATTGACAGAAAAAAAATCAAATAGCCTGAATTGTTGGGCCAGGCCCATGTAGAACAGTGAACTGGACTGGGCTGATTTTAACCAACGACCTTTTCATTTGATCGCAATTTTGCCACGTCAGATTGCCACGTCGGATCCGACGTGGCCTGGGCAGACAGCCAGTAACGTCTACGACCTTCTCACAGAGAAGGTCGTTAATTTCAGTTTACGACCGCCAGCTTTTGACCTTCTGTTTTTGGTCACAAAAAGGTCGCAAATGAAAAACTATGACCTTTCAGTGGCCAATAGTGAGGGTCACAAGTTGACATATTTCTTGTAGTGGTCTGGCTCAGGCCGAAGAGGCTCAAGGACCTTGATGTGACTGCGCCTATGGTGGTGAAGGAGTTCGTCCGGCGCCGAATCGCTCCGCTTCAGCGCCACTCTCGACCGATGTGGGCCTTTCTCAACAGCAAGGACCACATGAGACTTCAGGAGTCCGGGCTTCGCCTTGAGGCACAGCGAACGGTGCTCGAGGTCCTGATGGGTGTCCCACTACCAGACGACATGCCAAGGAAGATCTGCCTTCTGTACCGCTGCTCGAACAAGGCGACATTCGTGGAGCAGATGCCCTCCTTAGATGAGTGGGGGCTGCGTCTAGTCGGCCTCATGGGGCCCCATGAGAACCCCATCATCGTGGTTCCTCTCCCTGTCGCTGGCGTCGAGCTCACCCCAAGTGTGGATGCAGGTGGGCGAGCACCGCTGGGGGCCGATGGCGAAGGTGTCGAGATGTTGCTGCTGCCGAGGGCTCCCGAGGCGTCGTCCTCGGGAACTCGTGATTCTTGCCCTGGGGCGGCGGTTGAAGGGGCGATGTAGCCCGCGTCTCCCGGGGCCAAGGCTCCTCAGACCTTGGCGGGTCGCTGTGAGGCAGAGCTCGACTGCTCCCCTCAGCTTGGCGCTCCTGAGGATGCCCCTTCGAGAGCTTCTCCAGCTGCGCCTCGTGTTGGCCGCCATGTCCAGCGCTTCGGTCGGCTTTGCGTGGACTTCGAAGGGCTCCGCAAGAGGAGGGGGTCCCCAAGTAGCGGCACCTTCGGGCCGTTAAAACGGAGAAAGTACATCGTTCTTGACGAGTAAAGTACCTTATCTTAGTGATTCTCCGCGTGTTGCTTCCCTTCCTGACGATGTCTCTTCAGGATCCCTTCTGCCAAGGCCGCGGAATCTCCTAAGAAGCAACCTCCTCTCGCCTCGTTTCTCCCGCTGGACTCGAGCGCTGCAAGCCCGCGCGTTGCTCACGGCAGGGAGTCGGCCGGGGAAGCCAGCCCATCGACAAGGCGTCTTGAGCTCGCGCCTTCTCCGTCTATCCTTCGCGGCCTTGCTTGGAGTACAACAAGCGTGACGAGTGTTCCTCCCCTGGTTGTGGATGGCAGCTGGATGGCTTCGGTCTTGGGTTCCTCTTCAAGCAGCGGGCCTGTCGGGGGTTGGGTGCGACATATGCCAAAGGATGGCTTATCATGGTGGGGGCGAGTAGAACGTCGCCGGTGCCTGGAAACGGGATGAGGCGAAGACATGCACGCCGGCGAATCTTACCCAGCTTCAGGGCTCTCCGGGGAGATAATACCCCTACTGCTACTCTACGGGGTCTCCGCATGATCACTATGGCAAAGTGTTTACACGGTTGCTCCTTGAGCTGTTTCTTAGAGGTCGGAGAAGGCAAGGCTAGCTCTCTCCTTCCTATATGATCTGGTCTAGTGCTAATGGATTCCAACCCTTTGCATGGGTGTCCTGGGGGGTTTATATAGGCCTACCCCCCAGGGGTACAATGGTAATCCGGCTGGACGCGGGCCCAGCCGTCAGTGCCTCCGGCCTCCGTCTTCTCCGCAGACTGCTGGGGCCCGCCGACTGGTGGGCCCTGCCGACTGGCTCGGTACGGAGCCGACAGGCCGCGTCTGCTGCGGGCGGGTCTTGCCGGCTGCTGATTACTGTAGCCGTGCTTCTAATTACGCGGGCTTGGTCATGGAGTCATGGCAATAGCCCCGCCGCCTAGCGGGCGATCACTATTGCCACTCTCCGTCACATCTGGTTAATGGCGCGTGGGCCCCGGGGAAGGGGCTGGCCGACTCTCGGGGGCCGACTCCCAACGGGTCCGACTGGTGGCGCACTTGCCGTCTTCTGGGGTCCCGCTGGTTGGTGGGACCCGCCGCCCCAGGGTCGTACAGACAAGCCATCATGGGCGCAGGATTCGGTCCACTGGTGCTGATGTCAGGGCCGACATGGCAACAGTGCCACGCCGCACGGAGATCTCCACGGGTACAACGTACTGTGGCCATGCCTGCCCCTGGAAAGGGGTGGGAGCAGGCTTCACTGTAGCCACTCCCCTGTCCTGTCCCTCTTGATGAGGACATGGGGTTTGTTGGAGTCGCGGTCCGACTCCCCAAGGCCGGCTTCTCGGGAAGTCGTCAGTCAGGAGTCGGCTTATCCTGAAGTCGTTCCTAGGACTCGGCCGCGAGTGGCTAGTCGGTTGCCTTGCCGCCGACTTCTCAAGAGGCGGCTCTTTGTCCTGGGGTCTTGAGGGGCGCAGCCTGCCCCGATGTCTTGAAAGGTTCTGGGGCTCGGGTTAGCCTACCCGTGGTCCATTACTCCGACAGTAGTCCTCGAAGCTGATGAGGCGCCGCGGACGATCGGCCGAGGAGCCTCAGCAGTTTCTCTTTCCGGGTGCCCAAGACATGGATCTTGCTTGACTTCTGCCGGGCCGACTAGAAGGAGTCGGACCCGCCCAACTCTGACTTGCACAATATTTCGAACGTCGCAGCGGGATCCAAGTAGCGTGCTGGCTAAGCTTCCAGGCCGCCGCTCGTTCCGGGCCTGTCACGTGGCAACACGCGGCCGGGCCAGTCTGCCAGCCTGCGCGCGTGACGGGACAGGCCCGTAGGTGGGGCCCGCAATTACCGCACCTCGGCGCTCGAGCGGATCCGCTATGGCCCGAGCGGACGGTTGAGATTCCCGTGAAGTTACTGCGCGCAGTAATTTTTTTCGTGGAAATGTGGGGGTCGTGGGGTCGTGGGCGCAGTAAATCCCACGATCGCCCCCTTGGCTTCGCAGCCCATGAGGCTATAAGTAGGGGGAGGAGGGGGGGGGGCGCGGCAGAGCACGCGCGCCCCTCCTCCATGCTACTCCTTGCTCTTCTTCTTCTTCCTCCTCGCACCGCCGCACGCCCAAGCTTTGCCGAACGCCGCGGCGATCTACTCACGATGAGTTCTTCTTCTGCCGCCGCGCCTCCCTCGGTGCATTCCGGCACCTGGGATGGCTTAGAAGTTCATGACGACCACATTGAGTTCCTCCGCAAGACTCGTCGGCTCCCCGGCGAAGATTACGTGCAGGTACGCCTTGCGTCGAGGGGGGAGATCTCTCCAACGCCGGAGGAGGGCGAGCGGGTTATCTTCCGCTCGCACTGCCTGCGCGGATTAGGGCTGTCGGCGAGCAGCTTCTTCCGCTCCTTTCTGGAGTTCTACGGCCTCCAGCCGCACCACCTCACGCCCAACACGGTGGTGCTGCTGTCCGCCTTTGTGGCCCTGTGTGAAGGCTTCCTCGGAGTCCTCCCCACCCTCAAGCTCTAGAGGGAGTTCTTCTACTCCAAGCTCGGCACCCAGGCTGCAGGCGTGCCGGCTCAGTGCGGCGCGTTCATCGCCGTGCGGAGGTCGGGGCCAACAACCCCTTCCCCACCATCAAGCTGATAAAGTCGGTGAAGATGTGGCAGCGATCGTACTTCTACGTGAAGAGCGTCTTCACGAAGGGTGATTGGGTCAACCTGCCGGCTTTCGAAGCCAGCCCGCCGGCTGGGAAACTGCCCAACTGGTCGTACCGGGCCAAGTCGCTGACGATTGCGGGAGCCAGCACCGTCACGCAACTCCGAGTACCGACGCAGTCGGAGGGCTTGACTGGTCCGGACCTGCTGGCCGCCTTCGTGGCGCGCCGAGTTCTCCCGCTCCAAGGTCGCCCCCACATGATATGCCAAATGAGCGGGCACCGTGACCCGAGTCGGATGTGCACCAAGGACATGCCTCATGAGGAGGTGGCCTACATGGTGAACTACCTCTCGGACAGCAAGCTCCTGGAGGATTGGCGGTTCGGCAAGGAGCCGTACTCCCGCGCCAACCCCCCACCCATAGTGAGTTGCCTTTTCTTTCTTTCTTTCTTTCTTTGAATTGTCTTCTTTCTTTCCGAGTTTGTTTTGTGCGACCTGACCAGTCGGCTTTGGTCAGAATCCCCTCCTCCATCCACCAGCCGGCACCACGGGGCCAGCCCGTGAGTTTCTTGCCGACCGGGCGGAGAGCGACGTCGACGACTCCGATCTGGGGGCGGCGGCTTTGGAAGACAACGCCGAGGGAGGAGGCGGCTCGCGGCTCGGGGCCAGTCCAGAGGACTGGCCTGATGATGAGGAGGAGGTCGCCCCCCGCCACCAGCCAGGAGCCAGCCATCCCGGCGCGGGCTCTTCTGCCGCGCCAGGTGCTCCAGGCGGCGGGAAGAAGCGTAGGGCCGTGCCGACCTTGTTCGGCAGTCGGCCGAAGAAGCCCAAGAGTTCGGCTGCGGCGACCAAGCGGGACGAAGCGGCCGCGAAGGCCATCCACTTTCGCAAGGAAGTAAAGAAGCCGCCACTGGTCTCCGCGTGAGTATTCCGTCTTAGCACTTTATTCTTTCTTTGTGGCTTTGTCTGAGTCTTTTACTTGCTTCCCTCGCTTTAGGGCTCCCCTCACTCTTGAGAGGGTTGTCGCCGCCTCCGTCATGGGGTCAGCGGAGGCGTCCGCCACCACTCGGCGGATTGACCCCGCCGCCGACCTCCGGGAGGCGACGGAGCGGAATGCGCAGGAGAAGCGCAATGAGGAAGAGGCCACCCGCCTGGAGAAGGTGGAGGCCGAGAAGGCAGAGGCCTCCGCCAAGAAGAAGCTGGCAGATGCCGAAACCGCCGTCGCGACAAAGCGGCAAGCTGAGGAGGCCGCGCACCGCCAATGGGCGGTGTTCGTCACCCCGCTGAACTCTGCGCCGCCGCCTCTGGAGTTCACGGGGCAGTCTGGGAAGCCGGCGGCGAGAACCCCATCATGGAGAGGGAAGGCGGCGACTCCTCCATGCCGGACGTGATCGTTCCACCGCCACCTCTGCCGCCGTCTGGGGGCGCGCAAGGCAATCAGCCGGCGGACCCGCCGGTGCCGCTGACTGAAGATGAGGCCGTGGCAAGGCTACTCCTTCAAGTCGGCATGCCAACGCGCCGCCATCTTGAGAAGGCGACTTCAGTGCCACGCCCCCTGGAGGCCGGCACCGCCAGCTCAGCGATCCCAGATGCCGAAGCGACGAGCGCCGCTCCCATTGGGTGGGTGCGAGGAGGCGGCACGGGGCCGCTGAACCAGGCGCTTTTGGACGTCCAAACGAAGCTGCGAGCTGAGGGCGACGCCATCCAGAACTGCACCAAGGCGTACCTGGCATCGCGGGCAGCCGTCTGGGTATGCTTTCTCGTTGGTCCTTGTTTTCTTGTTCCTCTCTGTGGGGGCGCGCCAGCGCACCCACTGGGTGTAGTCCCCGAGTTTCGGGCCGGCTGCTGAGCAGGCGGCCCGGAACTTCCAATTGGTGAGTTTCAGGTACTAACTTTTGTCTGAAATACTTGTCGCAGGACTACCACAACCTTTGTGTCACTGCCTTCAACCGCAACGTTGAAGAGCTGGGCAAGAGGACCGCCGACTTGTTGGAGAGCCGAAGTGAGTCCTCTTTCTTCTTTGCGGGGGCGCGCTGGCGCACCCGTGGGCTGTAGTCCCTGAGATTCGGGCCGACTGCTGAGCAGTCGGGCCGGATCTCCCCGGCGACCTTCTTATTGATGACTTAATGCCTTCTTTCTTCCTTCTCTTCAGAAGCCAACGCTGCTCTTCAACAACAGCTGAGCGAAGCCAACTCCGTGTTGCGCGCCAAGGGGGAGGAGTGCAGTAAGCTCGCCACAGAGCGCGATTTGCTGGCCACACAATTGGCAGAGCAGAGGGAGCTGCTTACGAAGACGCAGAAGGAGGCGGAAAAGGCGGAAGCCGCCCTCCTGGCCGAGTTCGCGAGCGAGCGCTCCTCCTGGACTGACAGAGAGGCAATGCTGGCCTCCGGCTTCCATGAGATTGAAGACATTGTTGATGGTGAGTTTCTTTACTTTCTTTCTTCGAGCTGCCGATTATAAGTCGTGCCGACTCCTGATTTTTGACTTGCTTCTTCATTTTTTCCTTCTTGGCAGACTTCTTCCCTGGGCACTCGCAGGCCGCCATCCAAGCCATCGAGGCTGACCGTGAAGGTCGGAGGGCGGAAGGCGCACAGATCGCCGCCGACGCCCCCCGAACCCTTGATGAGCATATCCTGAGCATCGAGGCTCGCCTTCGGCTGGCTCACCGGATGCTACGCCGGCTTCAGCGTGTCGGCGCCCAGGTGATTGCTGCCCTGTGGCCAGACATGCAGGCTCCGCGCACCCCCAGTCGGACTGCCGACTAGCTGGAGGTCGCGGCTGGTCGTCTTGAGGCCTGGAAAGGTTCCTCGGCTCGAGCTGGAGCGCGCCGGGCCTTGGAGTTCGTCAAGGCGTGGTATCCGGGGCTGGACCTAGACCGGCTGGCCACACTCTGGTCAGAGGCCCAGCCAGAGCTGGCAGCCGCGGAAGGCGCCCTCGTCAAGCGTGCCGCGGTGATCGCCGAGTACACCGACACCAGCATCTTCGTTCTCGAGCAGGCTGAAGACGGCGAGAAGGTACCGCCGGAGTGGTTTGGGATGAACCCAGACTATGGCGAGGACTCAGCGGAGGTGATCGGCTCCAGCATCGAGGAGGAAGGCGAGGCGGAGGACGGAGGCGAGACTGAAGCACCAGAAGACGGAGCGGACGGCCAGCCTCAGCTCGACCGCGCCTCCAGCAACGAGCCGCGTGCGACCGAGCCGACTACCGCCGGAGGCGATCAAGCCGAGACTGCCCAGCCGGCCGCCCCAATGCCTGACGGCGCTGTCTCCTCCGACCCTTCGAATCCGTCTGCCGCTTCCTAAGCTGCCGCCTTATCTTTATTTTATCTGCTTTAGTAGTCTTTGAAGAACTTGTTAATTCGCACAATTCCACCCGCGGGGTGTATTTTGAACTTCTGCTCGAAGATTTGGCCAAGGGCCTATGTTATGTAAATATTTATCCGAATTCTATCTTTTCTTGCTCGTTGCTCTTTTGGCTTTTTCCTTTGCCGCTTTCCCTTAGTTGCCTGTTTTGCCAGTCGGACAGCCGCTCTGCGGACTGCCGTTGGATCAAATGCTTGGCTGCTTTGGGAAGGCAAGTACTTAGCCATTTTAGAGTTTCTGAGCAAGTTGAATAGCAGGCGGCAAGCCGACTATTCAAGAGTCGGTTTGCGAAAAAAGGCTGGAAGCCGGCTTAAGCTATGTTTTGTGCTTTGAGTCCTTAGCCATTTTTTGTGCGAACGCCCATTCTACCTTACTCCTGCCCACCGTACAGTCGCTCTGCGAGCTGCGGCTTCTGACAGGAGATGGCTTAGGTGCCACACACTACTTGTCCGGCTGCAGGAAGCATTTCATAGTGCAAGGCGACAAGTGTTGGAAATATGCCCTAGAGGCAATAATAAATTAGTTATTATTATATTTGCTTGTTCATGATAATCGTTTATTATCCATGCTATAATTGTATTGATAGGAAACTCAGATACATGTGTGGATACATAGACAACACCATGTCCCTAGTAAGCCTCTAGTTGACTAGCTCGTTGATCAATAGATGGTTACGGTTTCCTGACCATGGACATTGGATGTCATTGATAACGGGATCACGTCATTAGGAGAATGATGTGATGGACAAAGACCCAATCCTAAGCCTAGCACAAAGATCGTGTAGTTCGTATGCTAAAGCTTTTCTAATGTCAAGTATCATTTCCTTAGACCATGAGATTGTGCAACTCCCGGATACCGTAGGAATGCTTTGGGTGTACCAAACGTCACAACGTAACTGGGTGACTATAAAGGTGCACTACAGGTATCTCCGAAAGTGTCTGTTGGGTTAGCACGAATCGAGACTGGGATTTGTCACTCCGTGTAAGCGGAGAGGTATCTCTGGGCCCACTCGGTAGGACATCATCATAATGTGCATAATGTGATCAAGGAGTTGATCACGGGATAATGTGTTACGGAACGAGTAAAGAGACTTGCCGGTAACGAGATTGAACAAGGTATCGGGATACCGACGATCGAATCTCGGGCAAGTATCGTACCACTAGACAAAGGGAATTGAATACGGGATTGATTAAGTCCTTGACATCGTGGTTCATCCGATGAGATCATCGTAGAACATGTGGGAGCCAACATGGGTATCCAGATCCCGCTGTTGGTTATTGACCGGAGAACGTCTCGGTCATGTCTGCATGTCTCCCGAACCCGTAGGGTCTACACACTTAAGGTTTGGTGATGCTAGGGTTATAGAGATATTAGTATGCGGTAACCCGAAAGTTGTTCGGAGTCCCGGATGAGATCCCGGACTTCACGAGGAGTTCCGGAATGGTCCGGAGGTAAAGAATTATATATAGGAAGTGCTATTTCGGCCATCGGGACAAGTTTCGGGGTCATCGGTATTGTACCGGGACCACCGGAAGGGTCCTGGGGGTCCACCGGGTGGGGCCACCTGCCCCGGGGGGCCACATGGGCTGTAGGGGGTGTGCCTTGGCCTATATGGGCCAAGGGCACCAGCCCCAAGAGGCCCATGCGCCAAGAGAGAGAAAAAAAGGGGAGAGTCCTAAAGGGGGAAGGCACCTCCGAGGTGCCTTGGGGAGGATGGACTCCTCCCCCCCTTGGCCGCACCCTTCCTTGGAGGAAGGGGCAAGGGCTGTGCCTCCCCCCTCTCCCTTGGCCCTATATATAGTGGGGAAAAGGAGGAGCAACCATACCTAAGGCCTGGCGCCTCCCTCTCCCTCCCGTGACACATCTCCCTCCTCCCGCAGCGCTTAGCGAAGCCCTGTTGGAATCCCGCTACTTCCACCATGCCGTCGTGCTGCTGGATCTCCATCAACCTCTCCCTCCTCCTTGCTGGATCAAGGCGTGGGAGACGTCTCCGTTCCGTACGTGTGTTGAACGCGGAGGTGCCGTCCGTTCGGCACTAGGATCATCGGTGATTTGAATCACGACGAGTACGACTCCATCAACCCCGTTCTCTTGAACGCTTCCGCGCGCGATCTACAAGGGTATGTAGATGCACTCTCCTTCCCCTCGTTGCTAGTCTCTCCATAGATAGATCTTGGTGACACGTAGGAAAATTTTGAATTTCTGCTACGTTCCCCAATAGTGGTATCAGAGCCAGGTTTATGCGTAGTTACTATGCACGAGTAGAACACAAAGTAGTTGTGGGCGTTGATTTTGTTCAATATGTTTACCGTTACTAGTCCAATCTTGATTCGGCGGCATCGTGGGATGAAGCGGCCCGGACCAACCTTACACGTATGCTTACGTGAGACCGGTTCCACCGACTGACATGCACTAGTTGCATAAGGTGGCTAGCGGGTGTCTGTCTCTCCCACTTTAGTCGGATCGGATTCGATGAAAAGGGTCCTTATGAAGGGTAAATAGCAATTGGCATATCACGTTGTGGTTTTTGCGTAGGTAAGAAACGTTCTTGCTAGAAACCCATAGCATCCACGTAAAACATGCAAACAACAATTAGAGGACGTCTAACTTGTTTTTGCAGGGTATGCTATGTGATGTGATATGGCCAAAAGGATGTGATGAATGATATATGTGATGTATGAGATTGATCATGTTCTTGTAATAGGAATCACGACTTGCATGTCGATGAGTATGACAACCGGCAGGAGCCATAGGAGTTGTCTTTATTTATTTATGACCTGCGTGTCAACTTAAACGTCATGTAATTACTTTACTTTATTGCTAACCCTTAGCTGTAGTAGTAGAAGTAATAGATGACGTGACAACTTCAAGAAGACACGATGATGGAGATCATGATGATGGAGACCATGGTGTCATGCCGGTGACAAGATGATCATGGAGCCCCAAGATGGAGATCAAAGGAGCTATATGATATTGGCCATATCATGTCACTATTTGATTGCATGTGATGTTTATCATGTTTATACATCTTATTTGCTTAGAACGACGGTAGTAAATAAGATGATCCCTCATTAAAATTTCAAGAAGTGTTCTCCCCTAACTGTGCACCGTTGCTACAGTTCGTCGTTTCTAAGCACGCCGTGATGATCGGGTGTGATGGATCCTTACGTTCACATACAACGGGTGTAAGACAGTTTTACACATGCAAAACACTTAGGGTTAACTTGACGAGCCTAGCATGTACATACATGGCCTCGGAACACAGAAGACCGAAAGGTCGAGCATGATTCGTATAGAAGATACGATCAACATGAAGATGTTCACCGATGTTGACTAGTCCGTCTCACGTGATGATCGGACACGGCCTAGTTGACTCGGATCATGTAATCACTTAGATGACTAGAGGGATGTCTATCTAAGTGGGAGTTCATAAGATGAACTTAATTATCCTGAACATAGTCAAAAGGATTTTGCAAATTATGTCGTATCTCACGCTTTAGTTCTACTGTTTAGATATGTTCCTAGAGAAAAAAATTAGTTGAAAGTTGATAGTAGCAATTATGCGGACTAGGTCCGTAAACTGAGGATTGTCCTCAATGCTTCTTAGAAGGCTTATGTCCTTAATGCACCGCTCAGTGTGCTGAACCTCGAACGTTGTCTGTGGATGTTGTGAACATCTGACATACACGTTTTGATAACTACGTGATAGTTCAGTTAAACGGTTTAGAGTTGAGGCACCGAAGACGGTTTTTTGAAACGTCGCGAAACATATAAGATGTTTTGAGGGCTGAAATTGGGATTTTAGGCTCGTGCCCACGTCAAGAGGTATAAGACCTCCGACGATTTTCTTAGCCTGCAAACTAAGGGAGAAAAGCTCAATTGTTGAACTTGTGCTCAGATTGTCTGAGTACAACATTCGCTTGAATCAAGTGGGAGTTGATCTTCCAGATGAGATAGTGATGTTTCTCCGAAGTCATTACCACCAAGCTGCTAGAGCTTCGTGTTGAACTATAATATATCAGGGATATATATGATGATCCTTGAGATATTCGCGATGTTTGACACCGCGAAAGTAGAAATCAAGAAGGAGCATCAATTGTTGATGGTTGGTGAAACCACTAGTTTCAAGAAGGGCAAGGGAACAAAGGGATACTTCATAAAACGGCAATTCAGCTGCTGATCTAGTGAAGAAACCCAAAGTTGAACCCAAACCCGAGACTATGTGCTTCTGTAATAAGGGGAACAGCCACTGGAGCAGAATTACCCTAGATACTTGGTAGATTAGAAGGCTGGCAAGGTCGATAGAAGTATATTGGATATACATTGTGTTGATGTGTACTTTGCTAGTACTCCTAGTAGCACCAGGGTATTAGATACCGGTTCGGTTGCTAAGTGTTAGTAACTCGAAATAAAAGCTACGGAATAAACGGAGACTAGCTAAAGGTGAGCTGACGATATGTGTTGGAAGTGTTTCCAATGTTGATATGATCAAGCATCGCAAGCTCCCTCTACCATCGAGTTTGGTGTTTGCGTTGAGCATAGACATGATTGGATTATGTCTATCACGATACGGTTATTCATTTAAGGAGAATAATGGTTACTCTGTTTATTTGAATAATACCTTCAATGGTCTTACACCTAAAATGAATGGTTTATTGAATCTCGATCGTAGTGATACACATGTTCATGCCAAAAGATAGTAATGATAGTACCACCTACTTGTGGCACTGCCACGTAAGTCATATCGGTATAAAACGCATGAAGAAGCTCCATGTTGATGGATCTTTGGACTCACTTTATTTTGAATCACTTGAGACATGCGAACCATGTCTATTGGTGTATATGCATGAAGAAACTCCATGCAAATGGATCGTTTTGTACTCACTTGATTTTGAATCACTTGAGGCATGCAAATCATACCACATGGGCAAGATGACTGAAAGCCTCGTTTTCAGTAAAATGGAACTAGAAAGCAACTTGTTGGAAGTAATACATTTTGATGTGTGCAATCCAATGAGTGCTGAGGCATGTAGTGGATATCGTTATGTTCTTACTTCACAGATGATTTGAGTAGATGTTGAGTACATTTACTTGATGAATCACGAGTCTGAATTATTGAAAGGTTCAAGTAATTTCAGTGTGAAGTTGAAAGATCGTCGTGACAAGAGGATAAAAGATCTATGATATGATCATAGAGATGAATATCTGAATTACGAGTTTGGCACAAAATTAAGACATTGTGGAAATCGTTTCACAACTAATACAGCCTGGAACACCATAGTGTGATGGTGTGTCCGAACATCATAACTGCACCCTATTGGATATGATGCATACCATGATGTCTCTTATCGAATTACCATGATAGTTTATGGGTTAGGCATTAAAGACAACCACATTCACTTTAAATAGGGCACCACATAATTCCGATGAGATGACACCGTATGAACTATGGTTTAGAGAAACCTAAGCTGTCATTCCTTAAAAGTTTGGGGCTGCGACGCTTATGTGAAAAAGTTTCAAGCTGATAAGCTCGAACCCAAAGCGGATAAATGCATCTTCATAGGACACCCAAAACAGTTGGGTATACCTCCTGTCTCAGATTCGAAAGCAATAAGGGATTGTTTCTAGAATCGGGTCCTTTCACGAGGAAAAGTTTCTCTCGAAAGAATTGAGTGGGAGGATGGTGGAGAGTTGATTAGGTTATTAAACCGTCTCTTCAACTAGTGTGTGGCAGGGCACAGGAAGTTGTTCCTGTGGCACCTACACCAATTGAAGTGGAAGCTCGTGATAGTGATCATGAAACTTCATATCAAGTCACTACCAAACCTCGTAGGATGACAAGGATGCGTACTACTTCAGAGTGGTACGTAATCCTGTCTTGGAAGTCATGTTGCTAGACAACAATGAACCTACGAGCTATGGAGAAGCGATGATGGGCATGGATTCCGATAAATGGCTCAAGGCCATAAAATCCGAGAGAGGATCCATGTATGAAAACAAAGTGTAGACTTTGGCAGAACAGCTGGATGGTCGTAAGGCTGTTGAATGCAGATGGATTTTAAAAGGAAGACGGACAATGATGGTAAATGTCACCATTAAGAAAGCTCGACTTGTCATTAAGATGTTTTCCGACAAGTTCAAGGAGTTGACTACGATGAGACTTTCTCACTCGTAGCGATGCTAAGAGTCTGTTGGAATTATATTAGCGATTACTGCATTATTTATGAAATCTTGCAGATAGGATGTCAAACATTGTTTCCTCGACGATTTTCTTGAGGAAAGGTTGTATGTGATACAACCGGAAGGTTTTGTCAATCCTGAAATATGCTAATAAGTATGCAAAGCTCCAGCAATCCTTCTAAGGACTGGAGTAAGCATCTCGGAGTTGGAATGCATGCTTTGATGAGATGATCAAAGATTTTGGGTTTATACAAAGTTTATGAGAAACTTGTATTTCCAAAGAAGTGAGTGGGAGCACTATAGAATTTCTGATGAGTATATGTTGTTGACATATTATGGATCAGAAATGACGTAGAATTTTTGGAAAGCATATAGGGTTATTTGGAAAGTGTTTTCAATGGAAAACCTGGATTAAGCTACTTGAGCATTGAGCATCAAGATCTATAAGGATAGATCAAAACGCTTAATGGTACTTTCAAATGAGCACATACCTTGACATGATCTTGAAGTTGTTCAAGATGGATCAGTCAAAAAGGGAGTTCTTGCCTGAGTTGTAAGGTATGAAGTTAAGACTTAAAGCTCGACCACGGCAGAATAGAGAGAAAGAACGAAGGTCGTCCCCTATGCTTAAGACATAGGCTCTACAGTATGCTATGCTGTGTACCGCACCTGAAATGTGCCTTGCCATGAGTCAGTCAAGGGGTACAAGAGCGATCCAAGAATGGATCACAGGACAGCAGTCAAAGTTATCCTTAGTAACTAGTGGACTAAGGAATTTTCTCGATTATGGAGGTGGCAAAAGAGTTCGTCGTAAAGAGTTATGACGATGCAAGCTTAACACCTATCTGGATAGCTCTGAGTAGAGATACCGGATACGTATAATGGAGCAACAATTTAGAATAAGCTCCAAGTAGAACAGTTGTTTGGATTAGCTCCAAATAGAACGTGGTAGCTGCATCTAGGAGATGACATAAAGATTTGTAAAGCACACACGGATCTGAAAAGGTTCAGACCCGTTGACTAAAACCTCTCTCACAAGCAACATGATCAAACCCAGAACTCATTGAGTGTTAATCACATAGTGATGTGAACTAGATTATTGACTCTAGTAAACTCTTTGGATGTTGGTTACATGGCGATGTGACCTATGAGTGTTAATCACATGGCGATGTGAACTAGATTACTCTAGTGCAAGTGGGAGACTGTTGGAAATATGACCTAGAGGCAATAATAAATTAGTTATTATTATATTTGCTTGTTCATGATAATCGTTTATTATCCATGCTATAATTGTATTGATAGGAAACTCAGATACATGTGTGGATACATAGACAACACCATGTCCCTAGTAAGCCTCTAGTTGACTAGCTCGTTGATCAATAGATGGTTACGGTTTCCTGACCATGGACATTGGATGTCATTGATAACGGGATCACGTCATTAGGAGAATGATGTGATGGACAAAGACCCAATCCTAAGACTAGCACAAAGATCGTGTAGTTCGTATGCTAAAGCTTTTCTAATGTCAAGTATCATTTCCTTAGACCATGAGATTGTGCAACTCCCGGATACCGTAGGAATGCTTTGGGTGTACCAAACGTCACAATGTAACTGGGTGACTATAAAGGTGCACTACAGGTATCTCCGAAAGTGTCTGTTGGGTTAGCACGAATCGAGACTGGGATTTGTCACTCCGTGTAAGCGGAGAGGTATCTCTGGGCCCACTCGGTAGGACATCATCATAATGTGCATAATGTGATCAAGGAGTTGATCACGGGATGATGTGTTACGGAACGAGTAAAGAGACTTGCCGGTAACGAGATTGAACAAGGTATCGGGATACCGACGATCGAATCTCGGGCAAGTATCGTACCACTAGACAAAGGGAATTGAATACGGGATTGATTAAGTCCTTGACATCGTGGTTCATCCGATGAGATCATCGTAGAACATGTGGGAGCCAACATGGGTATCCAGATCCCGCTGTTGGTTATTGACCGGAGAACGTCTCGGTCATGTCTGCATGTCTCCCGAACCCGTAGGGTCTACACACTTAAGGTTTGGTGATGCTAGGGTTATAGAGATATTAGTATGCGGTAACCCGAAAGTTGTTCGGAGTCCCGGATGAGATCCCGGACTTCACGAGGAGTTCCGGAATGGTCCGGAGGTAAAGAATTATATACAGGAAGTGCTATTTCGGCCATCGGGACAAGTTTCGGGGTCACCGGTATTGTACCGGGACCACCGGAAGGGTCCCGGGGGTCCACCGGGTGGGGCCACCTGCCCCGGGGGGCCACATGGGCGGTAGGGGGTGTGCCTTGGCCTATATGGGCCAAGGGCACCAGCCCCAAGAGGCCCATGCGCCAAGAGAGAGAAAAAAAGGGGAGAGTCCTAAAGGGGGAAGGCACCTCCGAGGTGCCTTGGGGAGGATGGACTCCTCCCCCCCTTGGCCGCACCCTTCCTTGGAGGAAGGGGCAAGGGCTGCGCCTCCCCCCTCTCCCTTGGCCCTATATATAGTGGGGAAAAGGAGGAGCAACCATACCTAAGGCCTGGCGCCTCCCTCTCCCTCCCGTGACACATCTCCCTCCTCCCGCAGCGCTTAGCGAAGCCCTGTTGGAATCCCGCTACTTCCACCATGCCGTCGTGCTGCTGGATCTCCATCAACCTCTCCCTCCTCCTTGCTGGATCAAGGCGTGGGAGACGTCTCCGTTCCGTACGTGTGTTGAACGCGGAGGTGCCGTCCGTTCGGCACTAGGATCATCGGTGATTTGAATCACGACGAGTACGACTCCATCAACCCCGTTCTCTTGAACGCTTCCGCGCGCGATCTACAAGGGTATGTAGATGCACTCTCCTTCCCCTCGTTGCTAGTCTCTGCATAGATAGATCTTGGTGACACGTAGGAAAATTTTGAATTTCTGCTACGTTCCCCAACAGTGGTATCAGAGCCAGGTTTATGCGTAGTTACTATGCACGAGTAGAACACAAAGTAGTTGTGGGCGTTGATTTTGTTCAATATGTTTACCGTTACTAGTCCAATCTTGATTCGGCGGCATCGTGGGATGAAGCGGCCCGGACCAACCTTACACGTATGCTTACGTGAGACCGGTTCCACCGACCGACATGCACTAGTTGCATAAGGTGGCTAGCGGGTGTCTGTCTCTCCCACTTTAGTCGGATCGGATTCGATGAAAAGGGTCCTTATGAAGGGTAAATAGCAATTGGCATATCACGTTGTGGTTTTTGCATAGGTAAGAAACGTTCTTGCTAGAAACCCATAGCATCCACGTAAAACATGCAAACAACAATTAGAGGACGTCTAACTTGTTTTTGCAGGGTATGCTATGTGATGTGATATGGCCAAAAGGATGTGATGAATGATATATGTGATGTATGAGATTGATCATGTTCTTGTAATAGGAATCACGACTTGCATGTCGATGAGTATGACAACCGGCAGGAGCCATAGGAGTTGTCTTTATTTATTTATGACCTGCGTGTCAACTTAAACGTCATGTAATTACTTTACTTTATTGCTAACCCTTAGCTGTAGTAGTAGAAGTAATAGATGACGTGACAACTTCAAGAAGACACGATGATGGAGATCATGATGATGGAGATCATGGTGTCATGCCGGTGACAAGATGATCATGGAGCCCCAAGATGGAGATCAAAGGAGCTATATGATATTGGCCATATCATGTCACTATTTGATTGCATGTGATGTTTATCATGTTTATACATCTTATTTGCTTAGAACGACGGTAGTAAATAAGATGATCCCTCATTAAAATTTCAAGAAGTGTTCTCCCCTAACTGTGCACCGTTGCTACAGTTCGTCGTTTCTAAGCACGCCGTGATGATCGGGTGTGATGGATCCTTACGTTCACATACAACGGGTGTAAGACAGTTTTACACATGCAAAACACTTAGGGTTAACTTGACGAGCCTAGCATGTACATACATGGCCTCGGAACACAGAAGACCGAAAGGTCGAGCATGATTCGTATAGAAGATACGATCAACATGAAGATGTTCACCGATGTTGACTAGTCCGTCTCACGTGATGATCGGACACGGCCTAGTTGACTCGGATCATGTAATCACTTAGATGACTAGAGGGATGTCTATCTAAGTGGGAGTTCATAAGATGAACTTAATTATCCTGAACATAGTCAAAAGGATTTTGCAAATTATGTCGTATCTCACGCTTTAGTTCTACTGTTTAGATATGTTCCTAGAGAAAAAAATTAGTTGAAAGTTGATAGTAGCAATTATGCGGACTAGGTCCGTAAACTGAGGATTGTCCTCAATGCTTCTTAGAAGGCTTATGTCCTTAATGCACCGCTCAGTGTGCTGAACCTCGAACGTTGTCTGTGGATGTTGTGAACATCTGACATACACGTTTTGATAACTACGTGATAGTTCAGTTAAACGGTTTAGAGTTGAGGCACCGAAGACGGTTTTTTGAAACGTCGCGAAACATATAAGATGTTTTGAGGGCTGAAATTGGGATTTCAGGCTCGTGCCCACGTCAAGAGGTATAAGACCTCCGACGATTTTCTTAGCCTGCAAACTAAGGGAGAAAAGCTCAATTGTTGAACTCGTGCTCAGATTGTCTGAGTACAACATTCGCTTGAATCAAGTGGGAGTTGATCTTCCAGATGAGATAGTGATGTTTCTCCGAAGTCATTACCACCAAGCTACTAGAGCTTCGTGTTGAACTATAATATATCAGGGATATATATGATGATACTTGAGATATTCGCGATGT
The DNA here is from genome assembly GCF_056163025.1 of Triticum urartu. Classification (NCBI taxonomy): domain Eukaryota; kingdom Viridiplantae; phylum Streptophyta; class Magnoliopsida; order Poales; family Poaceae; genus Triticum; species Triticum urartu. The sequence continues at coordinate 31,840,596 of NC_141877.1, forward strand.
TTGACACCGCGAAAGTAGAAATCAAGAAGGAGCATCAATTGTTGATGGTTGGTGAAACCACTAGTTTCAAGAAGGGCAAGGGAACAAAGGGATACTTCATAAAACGGCAATTCAGCTGCTGCTCTAGTGAAGAAACCCAAAGTTGAACCCAAACCCGAGACTATGTGCTTCTGTAATAAGGGGAACAGCCATTGGAGCAGAATTACCCTAGATACTTGGTAGATTAGAAGGCTGGCAAGGTCGATAGAAGTATATTGGATATACATTGTGTTGATGTGTACTTTGCTAGTACTCCTAGTAGCACCAGGGTATTAGATACCGGTTCGGTTGCTAAGTGTTAGTAACTCGAAATAAAAGCTACGGAATAAACGGAGACTAGCTAAAGGTGAGCTGACGATATGTGTTGGAAGTGTTTCCAATGTTGATATGATCAAGCATCGCAAGCTCCCTCTACCATCGAGTTTGGTGTTTGCGTTGAGCATAGACATGATTGGATTATGTCTATCACGATACGGTTATTCATTTAAGGAGAATAATGGTTACTCTGTTTATTTGAATAATACCTTCAATGGTCTTACACCTAAAATGAATGGTTTATTGAATCTCGATCGTAGTGATACACATGTTCATGCCAAAAGATAGTAATGATAGTACCACCTACTTGTGGCACTGCCACATAAGTCATATCGGTATAAAACGCATGAAGAAGCTCCATGTTGATGGATCTTTGGACTCACTTTATTTTGAATCACTTGAGACATGCGAACCATGTCTATTGGTGTATATGCATGAAGAAACTCCATGCAAATGGACCGTTTTGTACTCACTTGATTTTGAATCACTTGAGGCATGCAAATCATACCACATGGGCAAGATGACTGAAAGCCTCGTTTTCAGTAAAATGGAACTAGAAAGCAACTTGTTGGAAGTAATACATTTTGATGTGTGCAATCCAATGAGTGCTGAGGCATGTAGTGGATATCGTTATGTTCTTACTTCACAGATGATTTGAGTAGATGTTGAGTACATTTACTTGATGAATCACGAGTCTGAATTATTGAAAGGTTCAAGTAATTTCAGTGTGAAGTTGAAAGATCGTCGTGACAAGAGGATAAAAGATCTATGATATGATCATAGAGATGAATATCTGAATTACGAGTTTGGCACAAAATTAAGACATTGTGGAAATCGTTTCACAACTAATACAGCCTGGAACACCATAGTGTGATGGTGTGTCCGAACATCATAACTGCACCCTATTGGATATGATGCATACCATGATGTCTCTTATCGAATTACCATGATAGTTTATGGGTTAGGCATTAAAGACAACCACATTCACTTTAAATAGGGCACCACGTAATTCCGATGAGATGACACCGTATGAACTATGGTTTAGAGAAAACTAAGCTGTCATTCCTTAAAAGTTTGGGGCTGCGACGCTTATGTGAAAAAGTTTCAAGCTGATAAGCTCGAACCCAAAGCGGATAAATGCATCTTCATAGGACACCCAAAACAGTTGGGTATACCTCCTGTCTCAGATTCGAAAGCAATAAGGGATTGTTTCTAGAATCGGGTCCTTTCACGAGGAAAAGTTTCTCTCGAAAGAATTGAGTGGGAGGATGGTGGAGAGTTGATTAGGTTATTAAACCGTCTCTTCAACTAGTCTGTGGCAGGGCACAAGAAGTTGTTCCTGTGGCACCTACACCAATTGAAGTGGAAGCTCGTGATAGTGATCATGAAACTTCATATCAAGTCACTACCAAACCTCGTAGGATGACAAGGATGCGTACTACTTCAGAGTGGTACGTAATCCTGTCTTGGAAGTCATGTTGCTAGACAACAATGAACCTACGAGCTATGGAGAAGCGATGATGGGCCTGGATTCCGATAAATGGCTCAAGGCCATAAAATCCGAGAGAGGATCCATGTATGAAAACAAAGTGTAGACTTTGGCAGAACAGCTGGATGGTCGTAAGGCTGTTGAATGCAGATGGATTTTAAAAGGAAGACGGACAATGATGGTAAATGTCACCATTAAGAAAGCTCGACTTGTCGTTAAGATGTTTTCCGACAAGTTCAAGGAGTTGACTACGATGAGACTTTCTCACTCGTAGCGATGCTAAGAGTCTGTTGGAATTATATTAGCGATTACTGCATTATTTATGAAATCTTGCAGATAGGATGTCAAACATTGTTTCCTCGATGATTTTCTTGAGGAAAGGTTGTATGTGATACAACCGGAAGGTTTTGTCAATCCTGAAATATGCTAATAAGTATGCAAAGCTCCAACAATCCTTCTAAGGACTGGAGTAAGCATCTCGGAGTTGGAATGCATGCTTTGATGAGATGATCAAAGATTTTGGGTTTATACAAAGTTTATGAGAAACTTGTATTTCCAAAGAAGTGAGTGGGAGCACTATAGAATTTCTGATGAGTATATGTTGTTGACATATTATGGATCAGAAATGACGTAGAATTTTTGGAAAGCATATAGGGTTATTTGGAAAGTGTTTTCAATGGAAAACCTGGATTAAGCTACTTGAGCATTGAGCATCAAGATCTATAAGGATAGATCAAAACGCTTAATGGTACTTTCAAATGAGCACATACCTTGACATGATCTTGAAGTTGTTCAAGATGGATCAGTCAAAAAGGGAGTTCTTGCCTGAGTTGTAAGGTATGAAGTTAAGACTTAAAGCTCGACCACGGCAGAATAGAGAGAAAGGACGAAGGTCGTCCCCTATGCTTAAGACATAGGCTCTACAGTATGCTATGCTGTGTACCGCACCTGAAATGTGCCTTGCCATGAGTCAGTCAAGGGGTACAAGAGCGATCCAAGAATGGATCACAGGACAGCAGTCAAAGTTATCCTTAGTAACTAGTGGACTAAGGAATTTTCTCGATTATGGAGGTGGCAAAAGAGTTCGTCGTAAAGAGTTATGACGATGCAAGCTTAACACCTATCCGGATAGCTCTGAGTAGAGATACCGGATACGTATAATGGAGCAACAATTTAGAATAAGCTCCAAGTAGAACAGTTGTTTGGATTAGCTCCAAATAGAACGTGGTAGCTGCATCTAGGAGATGACATAAAGATTTGTAAAGCACACACGGATCTGAAAAGGTTCAGACCCGTTGACTAAAACCTCTCTCACAAGCAACATGATCAAACCCAGAACTCATTGAGTGTTAATCACATAGTGATGTGAACTAGATTATTGACTCTAGTAAACTCTTTGGATGTTGGTTACATGGCGATGTGACCTGTGAGTGTTAATCACATGGCGATGTGAACTAGATTATTGACTCTAGTGCAAGTGGGAGACTGTTGGAAATATTCCCTAGAGGCAATAATAAATTAGTTATTATTATATTTCCTTGTTCATGATAATCGTTTATTATCCATGCTATAATTGTATTGATAGGAAACTCAGATACATGTGTGGATACATAGACAACACCATGTCCCTAGTAAGCCTCTAGTTGACTAGCTCGTTGATCAATAGATGGTTATGGTTTCCTGACCATGGACATTGGATGTCATTGATAACGGGATCACGTCATTAGGAGAATGATGTGATGGACAAAGACCCAATCCTAAGCCTAGCACAAAGATCGTGTAGTTCGTATGCTAAAGCTTTTCTAATGTCAAGTATCATTTCCTTAGACCATGAGATTGTGCAACTCCCGGATACCGTAGGAATGCTTTGGGTGTACCAAACGTCACAACGTAACTGGGTGACTATAAAGGTGCACTACAGGTATCTCCGAAAGTGTCTGTTGGGTTAGCATGAATCGAGACTGGGATTTGTCACTCCGTGTAAGCGGAGAGGTATCTCTGGGCCCACTCGGTAGGACATCATCATAATGTGCATAATGTGATCAAGGAGTTGATCACGGGATGATGTGTTACGGAACGAGTAAAGAGACTTGCCGGTAACGAGATTGAACAAGGTATCGGGATACCGACGATCGAATCTCGGGCAAGTATCGTACCACTAGACAAAGGGAATTGAATACGGGATTGATTAAGTCCTTGACATCGTGGTTCATCCGATGAGATCATCGTGGAACATGTGGGAGCCAACATGGGTATCCAGATCCCGCTGTTGGTTATTGACCGGAGAACGTCTCGGTCATGTCTGCATGTCTCCCGAACCCGTAGGGTCTACACACTTAAGGTTCGGTGACGCTAGGGTTATAGAGATATTAGTATGCGGTAACCCGAAAGTTGTTCGGAGTCCCGGATGAGATCCCGGACGTCACGAGGAGTTCCGGAATGGTCCAGAGGTAAAGAATTATATATAGGAAGTGCTATTTCGGCCATCGGGACAAGTTTCGGGGTCACCGGTATTGTACCGGGACCACCGGAAGGGTCCCGGGGGTCCACCGGGTGGGGCCACCTGCCTCGGGGGGCCACATGGGCTGTAGGGGGTGTGCCTTGGCCTATATGGGCCAAGGGCACCAGCCCCAAGAGGCCCATGCGCCAAGAGAGAGAAAAAAAGGGGAGAGTCCTAAAGGGGGAAGGCACCTCCGAGGTGCCTTGGGGAGGATGGACTCCTCCCCCCCTTGACCGCACCCTTCCTTGGAGGAAGGGGCAAGGGCTGTGCCTCCCCCCTCTCCCTTGGCCCTATATATAGTGGGGAAAAGGAGGAGCAACCATACCTAAGGCCTGGCGCCTCCCTCTCCCTCCCGTGACACATCTCCCTCCTCCCGCAGCGCTTAGCGAAGCCCTGTTGGAATCCCGCTACTTCCACCATGCCGTCGTGCTGCTGGATCTCCATCAACCTCTCCCTCCTCCTTGCTGGATCAAGGCGTGGGAGACGTCTCTGTTCCGTACGTGTGTTGAACGCGGAGGTGCCGTCCGTTCAGCACTAGGATCATCGGTGATTTGAATCACGACGAGTACGACTCCATTAACCCCGTTCTCTTGAACGCTTCCGCGCGCGATCTACAAGGGTATGTAGATGCACTCTCCTTCCCCTCGTTGCTAGTCTCTCCATAGATAGATCTTGGTGACACGTAGGAAAATTTTGAATTTCTGCTACGTTCCCCAACAGTGGTATCAGAGCCAGGTTTATGCGTAGTTACTATGCACGAGTAGAACACAAAGTAGTTGTGGGCGTTGATTTTGTTCAATATGCTTACCGTTACTAGTCCAATATTGATTCGGCAGCATCGTGGGATGAAGCGGCCCGGACCAACCTTACACGTATGCTTACGTGAGACCGGTTCCACCGACTGACATGCACTAGTTGCATAAGGTGGCTAGCGGGTGTCTGTCTCTCCCACTTTAGTCGGATCGGATTCGATGAAAAGGGTCCTTATGAAGGGTAAATAGCAATTGGCATATCACGTTGTGGTTTTTGCGTAGGTAAGAAACGTTCTGGCTAGAAACCCATAGCAGCCACGTAAAACATGCAAACAACAATTAGAGGACGTCTAACTTGTTTTTGCAGGGTATGCTATGTGATGTGATATGGCCAAAAGGATGTGATGAATGATATATGTGATGTATGAGATTGATCATGTTCTTGTAATAGGAATCACGACTTGCATGTCGATGAGTATGCCAACCGGCAGGAGCCATAGGAGTTGTCTTTATTTATTTATGACCTGCGTGTCAACTTAAACGTCATGTAATTACTTTACTTTATTGCTAACCGTTAGCTGTAGTAGTAGAAGTAATAGATGACGTGACAACTTCAAGAAGACACGATGATGGAGATCATGGTGTCATGCCGGTGACAAGATGATCATGGAGCCCCAAGATGGAGATCAAAGGAGCTATATGATATTGGCCATATCATGTCACTATTTGATTGCATGTGATGTTTATCATGTTTATACATCTTATTTGCTTAGAACGACGGTAGTAAATAAGATGATCCCTCATTAAAATTTCAAGAAGTGTTCTCCCCTAACTGTGCACCGTTGCTACAGTTCGTCGTTTCTAAGCACGCCGTGATGATCGGGTGTGATGGATCCTTACGTTCACATACAACGGGTGTAAGACAGTTTTACACATGCAAAACACTTAGGGTTAACTTGACGAGCCTAGCATGTACAGACATGGCCTCGGAACACAGAAGACCGAAAGGTCGAGCATGAGTCGTATAGAAGATACGATCAACATGAAGATGTTCACCGATGTTGACTAGTCCGTCTCACGTGATGATCGGACACGGCCTAGTTGACTCGGATCATGTAATCACTTAGATGACTAGAGGGATGTCTATCTAAGTGGGAGTTCATAAGATGAACTTAATTATCCTGAACATAGTCAAAAGGATTTTGCAAATTATGTCGTATCTCACGCTTTAGTTCTACTGTTTAGATATGTTCCTAGAGAAAAAAATTAGTTGAAAGTTGATAGTAGCAATTATGCGGACTAGGTCCGTAAACTGAGGATTGTCCTCAATGCTTCTTAGAAGGCTTATGTCCTTAATGCACCGCTCAGTGTGCTGAACCTCGAACGTTGTCTGTGGATGTTGTGAACATCTGACATACACGTTTTGATAACTACGTGATAGTTCAGTTAAACGGTTTAGAGTTGAGGCACCGAAGACGGTTTTTTGAAACGTCGCGAAACATATAAGATGTTTTGAGGGCTGAAATTGGGATTTCAGGCTCGTGCCCACGTCAAGAGGTATAAGACCTCCGACGATTTTCTTAGCCTGCAAACTAAGGGAGAAAAGCTCAATTGTTGAACTCGTGCTCAGATTGTCTGAGTACAACATTCGCTTGAATCAAGTGGGAGTTGATCTTCTAGATGAGATAGTGATGTTTCTCCGAAGTCATTACCACCAAGATGCTAGAGCTTCGTGTTGAACTATAATATATCAGGGATATATATGATGATCCTTGAGATATTCGCGATGTTTGACACCGCGAAAGTAGAAATCAAGAAGGAGCATCAATTGTTGATGGTTGGTGAAACCACTAGTTTCAAGAAGGGCAAGGGAACAAAGGGATACTTCATAAAACGGCAATTCAGCTGCTGCTCTAGTGAAGAAACCCAAAGTTGAACCCAAACCCGAGACTATGTGCTTCTGTAATAAGGGGAACAACCACTGGAGCAGAATTACCCTAGATACTTGGTAGATTAGAAGGCTGGCAAGGTCGATAGAAGTATATTGGATATACATTGTGTTGATGTGTACTTTGCTAGTACTCCTAGTAGCACCAGGGTATTAGATACCGGTTCGGTTGCTAAGTGTTAGTAACTCGAAATAAAAGCTACGGAATAAACGGAGACTAGCTAAAGGTGAGCTGACGATATGTGTTGGAAGTGTTTCCAATGTTGATATGATCAAGCATCGCAAGCTCCCTCTACCATCGAGTTTGGTGTTTGCGTTGAGCATAGACATGATTGGATTATGTCTATCACGATACGGTTATTCATTTAAGGAGAATAATGGTTACTCTGTTTATTTGAATAATACCTTCAATGGTCTTACACCTAAAATGAATGGTTTATTGAATCTCGATCGTAGTGATACACATGTTCATGCCAAAAGATAGTAATGATAGTACCACCTACTTGTGGCACTGCCACGTAAGTCATATCGGTATAAAACGCATGAAGAAGCTCCATGTTGATGGATCTTTGGACTCACTTTATTTTGAATCACTTGAGACATGCGAACCATGTCTATTGGTGTATATGCATGAAGAAACTCCATGCAAATGGATCGTTTTGTACTCACTTGATTTTGAATCACTTGAGGCATGCAAATCATACCACATGGGCAAGATGACTGAAAGCCTCGTTTTCAGTAAAATGGAACTAGAAAGCAACTTGTTGGAAGTAATACATTTTGATGTGTGCAATCCAATGAGTGCTGAGGCATGTAGTGGATATCGTTATGTTCTTACTTCACAGATGATTTGAGTAGATGTTGAGTACATTTACTTGATGAATCACGAGTCTGAATTATTGAAAGGTTCAAGTAATTTCAGTGTGAAGTTGAAAGATCGTCGTGACAAGAGGATAAAAGATCTATGATATGATCATAGAGATGAATATCTGAATTACGAGTTTGGCACAAAATTAAGACATTGTGGAAATCGTTTCACAACTAATACAGCCTGGAACACCATAGTGTGATGGTGTGTCCGAACATCATAACTGCACCCTATTGGATATGATGCATACCATGATGTCTCTTATCGAATTACCATGATAGTTTATGGGTTAGGCATTAAAGACAACCACATTCACTTTAAATAGGGCACCACGTAATTCCGATGAGATGACACCGTATGAACTATGGTTTAGAGAAACCTAAGCTGTCATTCCTTAAAAGTTTGGGGCTGCGACGCTTATGTGAAAAAGTTTCAAGATGATAAGCTCGAACCCAAAGCGGATAAATGCATCTTCATAGGACACCCAAAACAGTTGGGTATACCTCCTGTCTCAGATTCGAAAGCAATAAGGGATTGTTTCTAGAATCGGGTCCTTTCACGAGGAAAAGTTTCTCTCGAAAGAATTGAGTGGGAGGATGGTGGAGAGTTGATTAGGTTATTAAACCGTCTCTTCAACTAGTGTGTGGCAGGGCACAGGAAGTTGTTCCTGTGGCACCTACACCAATTGAAGTGGAAGCTCGTGATAGTGATCATGAAACTTCATATCAAGTCACTACCAAACCTCGTAGGATGACAAGGATGCGTACTACTTCAGAGTGGTACGTAATCCTGTCTTGGAAGTCATGTTGCTAGACAACAATGAACCTACGAGCTATGGAGAAGCGATGATGGGCCTGGATTTCGATAAATGGCTCAAGGCCATAAAATCCGAGAGAGGATCCATGTATGAAAACAAAGTGTAGACTTTGGCAGAACAGCTGGATGGTCGTAAGGCTGTTGAATGCAGATGGATTTTAAAAGGAAGACGGACAATGATGGTAAATGTCACCATTAAGAAAGCTCGACTTGTCGTTAAGATGTTTTCCGACAAGTTCAAGGAGTTGACTACGATGAGACTTTCTCACTCGTAGCGATGCTAAGAGTCTGTTGGAATTATATTAGCGATTACTGCATTATTTATGAAATCTTGCAGATAGGATGTCAAACATTGTTTCCTCGACGATTTTCTTGAGGAAAGGTTGTATGTGATACAACCGGAAGGTTTTGTCAATCCTGAAATATGCTAATAAGTATGCAAAGCTCCAGCAATCCTTCTAAGGACTGGAGTAAGCATCTCGGAGTTGGAATGCATGCTTTGATGAGATGATCAAAGATTTTGGGTTTATACAAAGTTTATGAGAAACTTGTATTTCCAAAGAAGTGAGTGGGAGCACTATAGAATTTCTGATGAGTATATGTTGTTGACATATTATGGATCAGAAATGACGTAGAATTTGTGGAAAGCATATAGGGTTATTTGGAAAGTGTTTTCAATGGAAAACCTGGATTAAGCTACTTGAGCATTGAGCATCAAGATCTATAAGGATAGATCAAAACGCTTAATGGTACTTTCAAATGAGCACATACCTTGACATGATCTTGAAGTTGTTCAAGATGGATCAGTCAAAAAGGGAGTTCTTGCCTGAGTTGTAAGGTATGAAGTTAAGACTTAAAGCTCGACCACGGCAGAATAGAGAGAAAGGACGAAGGTCGTCCCCTATGCTTAAGACATAGGCTCTACAGTATGCTATGCTGTGTACCACACCTGAAATGTGCCTTGCCATGAGTCAGTCAAGGGGTACAAGAGCGATCCAAGAATGGATCACAGGACAGCAGTCAAAGTTATCCTTAGTAACTAGTGGACTAAGGAATTTTCTCGATTATGGAGGTGGCAAAAGAGTTCGTCGTAAAGAGTTATGACGATGCAAGCTTAACACCTATCCGGATAGCTCTGAGTAGAGATACCGGATACGTATAATGGAGCAACAATTTAGAATAAGCTCCAAGTAGAACAGTTGTTTGGATTAGCTCCAAATAGAACGTGGTAGCTGCATCTAGGAGATGACATAAAGATTTGTAAAGCACACACGGATCTGAAAAGGTTCAGACCCGTTGACTAAAACCTCTCTCACAAGCAACATGATCAAACCCAGAACTCATTGAGTGTTAATCACATAGTGATGTGAACTAGATTATTGACTCTAGTAAACTCTTTGGATGTTGGTTACATGGCGATGTGACCTGTGAGTGTTAATCACATGGCGATGTGAACTAGATTATTGACTCTAGTGCAAGTGGGAGACTGTTGGAAATATGCCCTAGAGGCAATAATAAATTAGTTATTATTATATTTCCTTGTTCATGATAATCGTTTATTATCCATGCTATAATTGTATTGATAGGAAACTCAGATACATGTGTGGATACATAGACAACACCATGTCCCTAGTAAGCCTCTAGTTGACTAGCTCGTTGATCAATAGATGGTTATGGTTTCCTGACCATGGACATTGGATGTCATTGATAACGGGATCACGTCATTAGGAGAATGATGTGATGGACAAAGACCCAATCCTAAGCCTAGCACAAAGATCGTGTAGTTCGTATGCTAAAGCTTTTCTAATGTCAAGTATCATTTCCTTAGACCATGAGATTGTGCAACTCCCGGATACCGTAGGAATGCTTTGGGTGTACCAAACGTCACAACGTAACTGGGTGACTATAAAGGTGCACTACAGGTATCTCCGAAAGTGTCTGTTGGGTTAGCACGAATCGAGACTGGGATTTGTCACTCCGTGTAAGCGGAGAGGTATCTCTGGGCCCACTCGGTAGGACATCATCATAATGTGCATAATGTGATCAAGGAGTTGATCACGGGATGATGTGTTACGGAACGAGTAAAGAGACTTGCCGGTCATGAGATTGAACAAGGTATCGGGATACCGACGATCGAATCTCGGGCAAGTATCGTACCACTAGACAAAGGGAATTGAATACGGGATTGATTAAGTCCTTGACATCGTGGTTCATCCGATGAGATCATCGTGGAACATGTGGGAGCCAACATGGGTATCCAGATCCCGCTGTTGGTTATTGACCGGAGAACGTCTCGGTCATGTCTGCATGTCTCCCGAACCCGTAGGGTCTACACACTTAAGGTTCGGTGACGCTAGGGTTATAGAGATATTAGTATGCGGTAACCCGAAAGTTGTTCGGAGTCCCGGATGAGATCCTGGACGTCACGAGGAGTTCCGGAATGGTCCGGAGGTAAAGAATTATATATAGGAAGTGCTATTTCGGCCATCGGGACAAGTTTCGGGGTCACCGGTATTGTATCGGGACCACCGGAAGGGTCCCGGGGGTCCACCGGGTGGGGCCACCTTCCCCGGGGGGCCACCTTCCCCGGGGGGCCACATGGGCTGTAGGGGGTGTGCCTTGGCCTATATGGGCCAAGGGCACCAGCCCCAAGAGGCCCATGCGCCAAGAGAGAGAAAAAAAGGGGAGAGTCCTAAAGGGGGAAGGCACCTCCGAGGTGCCTTGGGGAGGATGGACTCCTCTCCCCCTTGGCCGCACCCTTCCTTGTAGGAAGGGGCAAGGGCTGCGCCTCCCCCCTCTCCCTTGGCCCTATATATAGTGGGGAAAAGGAGGAGCAACCATACCTAAGGCCTGGCGCCTCCCTCTCCCTCCCGTGACACATCTCCCTCCTCCCGCAGCGCTTAGCGAAGCCCTGTTGGAATCCCGCTACTTCCACCATGCCGTCGTGCTGCTGGATCTCCATCAACCTCTCCATCCTCCTTGCTGGATCAAGGCGTGGGAGACGTCTCCGTTCCGTACGTGTGTTGAACGCGGAGGTGCCGTCCGTTCGGCACTAGGATCATCGGTGATTTGAATCACGACGAGTACGACTCCATCAACCCCGTTCTCTTGAACGCTTCCGCGCGCGATCTACAAGGGTATGTAGATGCACTCTCCTTCCCCTCGTTGCGAGTCTCTCCATAGATAGATCTTGGTGACACGTAGGAAAATTTTGAATTTCTGCTACGTTCCCCAACAACAAGCCCCCGGGCCGACCTGTCGAGCCCGGTGCCAAGCGGCATAACAAAGAGTAACATACTCGTAGGCATAATTTTTATCATATAGACAAAATAGGGAAGTCCTGGAGCTCGTCTCGGGGGGCCCGAAGTCTTGGTACTTTAATACAAAAGGTAACGTAGTACATACTGCATCAGCTGTAAAATCTTTGGAGGAGATTTGCATTCCATGGCCGCTCTGTCTCTTTGCCGGAGTCGTCCCTCTTGCGTGCTCGGGGCTTCTGAGCGTTAATCAGGTAGTAGGAGTCGTTGCCCGGCACTTTGCTGATGATGAAAGGGCCTTCCCAAGGCGCCGACAGCTTGTGCTGGGCAGCCGTTTGCTGGATCAGTCGGAGCACAAGGTCGCCCTCTTGGAAAGATCTCGGCCTGACCATCCTGTTGTAGTATCTGCGCAGGCTCTGCTGGTAGATGCTGGATCGGCTGAGTGCCAACAGCCGGCCCTCTTCCAGCAGGTCGACGCCGTCTTGTCGTGCTTCTTCTTCTTCTTCCTCGGTGTACATGGTGACTCGCGGGAAATCGAACTCTATGTCCGTTGGGATGATGGCTTCAGCACCGTAGACGAGGAAGAAAGGCATGAAGCCGGTTGACTTGTTTGGAGTCATGCGCAGACTCTAGAGGACGGATGGCAACTCGTCGAGCCAGCAGCCAGCCGAGCGCTCCAGAGGCTCGATCAGTCGGGGCTTGATGCCGGACAGGATGAGGCCGTTTGCCCGCTCCACCTGGGTGTTTGACTGTGGATGGGCGACGGATGCTAGGTCTAGTCGGATGCCCAGTGTCGCACAGAAACTGGCCAAGGCGCCTTTGGCAAAATTCGTACCATTGTCGGTGATGATGTTGTGTGGTATGCTGTACCAAATTGTGATATCGGAGATGAAAGTCACGGCAGTCGGACCGTTCAGTTTCTTGATTGGCTTCGCTTCTATCCACTTGGTGAACTTGTCCACCGCGACAAGTAAGTGAGTTAAGCCACCTCGTGCCGTCTTGAATGGTCCCACCATGTCTAGACCCCAAACTGCAAAAGGCCAGGCAATGGGGATGGTCTTGAGTGCAGAAGCCGGCTGATGTGGCTTGGAATGGAACTTCTGGCACCCTTTGCATTTTTGGACCAATTCGTTGGCCTCTTCTAAGGTCGTTGGCCAAAAGAAACCGTGTCAGAAAGCTTTGGCGACGAGTGCTCTTGAAGCCGCATGGTGGACGCACTCGCCTTGGTGGATGTCTTTGAGAATTGATTGGCCTTGCCCTCGCTCTACGCAATGCTGGTAGACACCAGTGACGCTGCGCCTGACCAGCTCTTTGTTGACTATGGTGTAGGCTGCCGCTCGACGTTGTACTTGCCGAGCTAAGGTCTCATCAGTTGGCAGCTCTTTGCTCACCAGAAATTTGAGGATGGGCTGGGCCCATGAGGGTGCTGCTATTTCTTCGACTGCCAGAACTGCGACTTGGACGAGGGCGGCTGGGCTGGGAGGCGGTGGGTTGGAGTCAACAACCGCTTGTTGGGTTAATGAAGTCCCCGGGCCGACTGGCGCGGCTCTTAGGCCGAGTTCTGGAGTCTTCGAGCCCGCCGCCGCAGTCCCCGGGCCGGGTTCTGCAATCCCTGGGCTGGCCTCGACTGTGGCGGCTTTGGAGCCATCTGCCGAAATCCCCGTACCGTCTGCCGGGGCTATGGAGTCGGATCCGACTTCTTCGGGAGGAGCCGGCATGAAGATGGAGTCTGATTCTGGTGAAGGCTTGACAGACGGCTTGAGGAGGTGTTGAAGGGCGACGCCGGATGGTATTGCTTGGCGGGTAGAGCCGATTCGTGCCAAGGCGTCTGCTTGGTCGTTGTTGTTTCTTGGCACATGGAGGAACTCGCACCCCTCGAAATACCCACTGAGTTGCTGCACGAGGAAACGGTAACTCGCCATGTTTGCATCTTTGGCGTCCCAGTCGCCAGACGACTGTTGGACCACTAAGTCCGAGTCGCCATAACACAGGATCCGGCAAATGCCGAGTTCTTTGGCAAGCCGGAGCCCGTGAATGAGCGCCTCGTACTCGGCGACGTTGTTGGAGGCGGCAAAATGGATTTGCAGTGCATATTTGAGCTTGTCGCCTTTAGGAGAAGTGAGGACAACGCCGGCTCCCAAGCCGGTGCGCATCTTGGAGCCGTCGAAATGCATCCGCTAATGGGTGAGTCGGGCGCTGGAGGTAGGTACTGGGTCTCGGCCCAGTCGACGAGAAAGTCGGCCAGTGCTTGTGACTTGATGGCGGTGCGGGGTTGGTAGTGGATGGTGTAGGGAGCCAGCTCTATGGCCCACTTGGCCACTCGGCCAGAAGCATCTCGGCTTCCGATGATCTCGGCAAGTGGGGCCGTGCAGACCACAGTGATTGGATGCTCTTGAAAGTAAGGCTTCAATTTCTTGGCGGTAAAGTGCACGCCATAGCACATCTTCTGGTAGTGGGGGTAGTTCTGCTTGGAGGCCGACAGTACTTCGCTCAGGTAATATACCGGTCTCTGGACAGGTAGTGCCTTGCCTTCCTCCTTGCGTTCCACTACAATGACCGTGCTAACTACCCGGCTGGTGGCGGCGATGTACAGGAGCATAGGTTCCTTAGGAGTCGGAGCTGCCAGAACGGGTGGAGTAGTCAGCATCTTCTTCAACTGGAGAAAAGCTTCGTCCACCTTATGGTTCCACTCGAAAAAAGTGGTCTTCTTCATGAGTTGGTATAAGGGGAGAGCTTTCTCGCCCAGCCGACTGATGAATCGGCTGATGGACGCCAAGCAGCCGGTGAACTTTTTCACGTCTAGCAGTCGGCTGGGTACTTCCATCCTCTCAATGGCCTTGATCTTTACAGGGTTGCATTCTATGCCGCGTTCAGAGACCAGGAAGCCAAGGAGTTGGCCGGCTGGTACTCCGAAGACACACTTCTCAGGGTGGAGCTTGATCTGGAATCGGCGCAGGTTCTCAAAGGTCTCCTTGAGGTCTTCCAGCAGTGTTCCACGCTTTTCCGTCTTCACCACCACATCGTCTACGTAGACGTGGGCGTTTTTCCCGAGTTGCTTGAGGAGGCACTTCTGCATGCAACGCTGAAAGGTGGCGCCGACATTCCTCAAGCCGAATGTCATGGTGAGGTAGCAGAAGGCTCCAAACGGCGTGATGAAGGCGGTCTTCAGTCTATCAGCCGGGTTCAGCTTGTTCTGGTGATATCCTGAATATGCATCCAAAAAGCTCAACAGCTCGCATCCGGCGGTGGAGTCTATCACCTGATCAATTCTTGGTAGAGCAAACGGGTCCTTGGGGCAGGCCTTGTTGAGGCTCGTGTAGTCAATACACATTCGCCACAGCTTGTTCTTCTTCAGTACCAGGACCGGATTGGCTAGCCACTCTGGAAAGAATACTTCCATAATGAAGCCGGCTGCTAGGAGTCGGGCTATCTCTTCTCCGACAACTCTTCTCTTCTCTTCTGATAGGCGGCGCAGGGGCTGCCTGACCGGCTTTGCATCAAATCGGACATGTAACTTGTGCTCGGCGAATTCCATTGGTACACCTGGCATGTCTTTGGGGGACCATGCGAAGATGTCCCGATTCTCACGGAGGAAATCGACAGGCTCGCCTTCCTATTTGTTGTCGAGGTTTGCGCCTACGACAGCGTACCTCTCTGGGTGCTCTGGATCCAAGGGTATCTTCTTTGTCTCCTTGGCCGGCTTGAACGAACCCTCAGCCTCTGACTCCTTTGGGTTAGGCGACACCTCTGGCTGCTTGCCGGCCATCGCCACAACCCGGTCAAGGAGCCGCTTCTCGGCTGCGATCACCAGGGACTCGGCTAGCCGACTACTCTCAGCCGTACAGGCAGACGACTTCCGGTAGTCGCCGGCTACGGTCAGAATTCCCCTAGAACTGGGCATCTTCATTTTGAGGTAGGCGTAGTGGGGGACCACCATGAACTTGGCCAGGGCGGGTCGGCCAAGTAGTGCATGGTATGGGCTCTCGAGGTCCACCACCTCAAACCAGACTGACTCTCGGCGAAAGTGATCTTTGTCTCCAAAGAGGACGTCCATCAGGATCTTGTCGATTGGTGAGCAGGAAAGCCCAGGAACAATGCCGTGGAACACAGTCCGGCTGTTCTGAAGCTGTCTTTGCTTGATTCCTAATTTCTCCATGGTGTCCTTGTACAGGATGTTGATGCTGCTGCCTCCGTCTATCAGAACTCGCGAGAAACGAGTGGATCGTCTATCCGTGGCAAAGGTGGCATCCAAGACCAAGGCATAAGAGCCCGGACTCGGCATCACCTCTGGGTGATCAGCCCTGCTCCAGCTGATAGGCTTCTCGGACCAGTGCATGAACTCTGGCGTCTCTGATGCTACTGCATTCACCTCTTGTCGCTGCAGCCGCCTGCTGCGTCGATCATCAGCCATGCTGGTAAATATCACATAGGCTCCGTGCTCTTCGGGGTATTGGTCTTGTACTGCGCCGACAGGCCCGACAGCCGGCTGCTGGGGCGGAGGCGGAGGCGGCTGCCCAGCAGGTGGGGGAGGTAGGAGGCCGTCTCCTTTGGTGATCCTGGTGAGCCAGTGGCACTTTCGGGTGGTGTGATTCAACGGCTTTGCGCCGCTATGGAACTTGTAAGGACCATCCAGGGTCTGCTCGTATGAGAAGGCCGGCAACCAGTTGGGCTTGCCACCTTTCCGTCGCCTGGATGGAGGCTGCCCATCCGGCTGCTGGGCTTCAACTATCGCGACCTCCCGGCTGCTGGAAGCCGGCTGCGGGGCCTTGCGCTTGTGGTCGCTCTGCTGTTGCCGCCGACTGGCGTCTCCCGCCGGAGTTCTTGGAGCCCGAGGGGCCACTTTGCCAGTTGCACTAACTTGAATCTCTGCCTTCATGGAGGAGTCAGCCGTGGCGTACTTGTCTGCTATGATCAGCAGCTCGTCGAGGGTTTCTGGCTCGTCGCAGAGGAGCTTGTGTTTGAGGAGGGTGCCTTCTCTGCACCCGGCGGTGAAGTACTCGATAGCCTGCACCTCATGCACACCCTCGCAGGAGTTCCGAAGCTCGGCCCAACGCGTGAGGTAGTCGCGAGTCGACTCGTTGGGACCTTGCATGCACAAGGAAAGCTGAAGAGGCTTGGGAGGACGCTTGTACGTGCTGGTGAAGTTGCGGATGAATGCTTCGGTGAAGTCGACCCAGCTGTTGATGCTGCGGGGCTTCAGGCTGTTCAGCCACGTCCGGGCCGTGCCCTGGAGCATGAGCAGAACGTATTTTACGGCGACAGGCATGTTGCCGTTCGCTATGCTGACAGCCGTGGAGTAGTCGACCAGCCAGTCCTCCGGCTTCACGGAGCCGGTGTACTTGGGCGTGTCTCTTGGGAGCGTGAACCCTTTGGGAAATGGCTCGTCTCAAATGCGGGGCCCGAAACAAGGCGGACCCAACTCGTCTTCTTTTTCCAGCGCCAGGGATCGGTGAAGTCGGTCGATCCGGTGGCGGGCGCCGTTTTCCCCGACTCCCTCTCGGCGGCCAAGGCGGTCGCCGAGAGTCGGATGATCAACAGGCGGCGGGGAGACTCGCCTTTCCTTGCGAGGAGGAGGAGGCGGACAGTCGTCCCGTTGTTCTACTGCTCTCGGGCGGCCGTCTTGGTCGCGCTCTATGGTAATGTGAGTCCGACTGTGGCTGACAGTCGGATCCTTGTCTCTTCTTCCTCGGGCGCCGCCCGCCAGTCGCCGTCCGAGACGTCGCGCCTTGATCTCGGTGAAGGTCGTCGTTTTGCCGCTGCGGCGCCTCCGTGCGACAGTCGGCCTCGTTCTGCGCGGCAGCCGCATCGAGGAGCCGCTGGACTCGCTCCATCATCAGGTGGCGCTCCTCACCCTCGAAATTGTCCAGCTCGTCCGCCACCGCCTGGGCGGCTCGAATGTTGTCCACAGGCGTAGCGTACACAGGGCGACTTGCCCCGAACAGGTTGGCGATGGCTACGCCGCGCTGCTGGACCGCGCCAAGGCGGCTGGGCCGAGCTGGGGCTGGCGAGCCACCAACAGCGCGATCTATCTCTCGCTGGTAGTCTTCTGACAAGCGTCTCATGCTAGCCAGCTTCTTCGCGCCTTCGACGAGCTGAAGGCGGCGCGCCTCCAACGTCTCCGCGTCAGCGTCTTCCGGAATGGGCACAGTCAGGTCTTATAGTGCCGCGCCAAGCGGGTCATGCGCTCCTCCGCCGGGAGGCTCGTCATGACTGATGACGAGCACCTTGGTGACGGTGCTTCTGTCGCTCTCCGCGCGAGGGAGAGGTTCATCGTAGACCACCACATTAGTGGGGAACGTGTCGAGCGACACGGTGTCGGAGTCGACCAGCATCGGGTCGGTGGAACCTACAGACTCCAAGTCCACGGCAGGCTCGCCGGCGACGTGGAGTTGGTCGAGGAGGCCTGCGAGGAGGCTCTCGGAGCTGCCCGTGCCTGCGTTGGATGCAGGTTCGTCGGAGAGGCGAACCTTGCCGACAAGTTCGGCGAGGCAGCTGGCTGCGCAGGTGATCTCGACGCCGTGCAGCGCGTTAGCGCAAACTCCGTCTGGCGTGCCTGGCTGGCTGCGCTCGCCAGGGAGGAAAAGGGTTCCCGTCCAGAGCAGGTCTCCGGACGATGGTGCACCAGGCCCCACGGTGGGCGCCAAATGTTGGGGGTTGGGTGCGACATATGCTAAAGGGTGGCTTATCATGGTGGGGCGAGTAGAACATCGCCGGTGCCTGGAAACGGGATGAGGCGAAGACATGCACGCCGGCGAATCTTACCCAGCTTCAGGGCTCTTCGAGGAGATAATACCTACTACTGCTCTACGGGGTCTCCGCATGATCACTATGGCAAAGTGTTTACACGGTTGCTCCTTGAGCTGTTTCTTAAAGGTCGGAGAAGGCAAGGCTAGCTCTCTCCTTCCTATATGATCTGGTCTAGTGCTAATGGATTCCAACCCTTTGCATGGGTGCCCTGGGGGTTTATATAGGCCTACCCCCCAGGGGTACAATGGTAATCCGGCTGGACGCGGGCCCAGCCGTCAGTGCCTCCGGCCTCCGTCTTCTCCGCGGACTGCTGGGGCCCGCCGACTGGTGGGCCCCGCCGGCTGGCGCGGTACGGAGCCGACAGGCCGCGTCCGCCGCGGGCGGGTCTTGCCGGCTGCTGATTACTGTAGCCGTGCTTCTAATGACGCGGGCTTGTTCATGGAGTCGTGGTAACAGCCCTGCCGCCTGGCGGGCGATCACTATTGCCACTCTCCGTCACATCTGGTTAATGGCGTGTGGGCCCCGGGGGAGGGGTTGGCCGACTCTCGGGGGCCGACTCCCAACGGGTCCGATTGGTGGCGCACTTGCCGTCTTATGGGGTCCCGCTGGCTGGTGGGACCCGCCGCCCTAGGGTCGTATAGACAAGCCGTCGTGGGCGCAGGATTCAGTCCACTGGTGCTGATGTCAGGGCCGGCATGGCAACAGTGCCACGCCACACGGAGATCTCCACGGGTACGGCGTACTGTGGCCATGCCTGCCCCTGGAAAGGGGTGGGAGCAGGCTTCACTGTAGCCACTCCCCTGTCCCGTCCCTCTTGATGAGGACATGGGGTTTGTTGGAGTCGCGGTCCGACTCCCCAAGGTCGGCTTCTCGGGAAGTCGTCAGTCAGGAGTCGGCTTATCCTGAAGTCGTTCCTGGGACTCGGCCGCGAGTGGCTAGTCGGTTGCCTTGTCGCCGACTTCTCAAGAGGCGGCTCTTTGTCCTGGGGTCTTGAGGGGCGCAGCCTGCCCCGATGTCTTGAAAGGTTCTGGGGCTCGGGTTAGCCTACCAGTGGCCCATTACTCCGACAGGGCCTCCACTCATTCGGGCTCCTCATGAGGCCTGGCTGGCCTCAGGGCACGCGCCAGCCCCCAGTCCCCTGTTGGGAGGGGGTGTGCCACTTCAGGCCCCGCCTGCAGCCCCCGCGGTGGAGGACGAGACAGGCCGTGCGCTCGAGTTCGAGCACAGACGGAGCATTGTTCGTCATGAGCTCTTCCAGGAGGCGATGGGCACGATGACCCGGCTTGGTGAAGAACTTGCGGGCGTCGATGCGCGCCTCGAGGCCGAGGGTCTTCGGTTGGCGGAGGAGCGGCACAAGTTGAAGGTGGCCATTAACCTCGGGCGTCACCAGCGCGAGCTTGATAACGCGAAGGCTGAAGCTTCTCTCGCGACCTCGCGTGAAGCCTGCTCCCGAGCCCTGGAAGAGGCCCGAGAAGCTGACCGCCGCCGCGAGGCCGTGGAGAGGCGCGTGTGGGAGCTCCAAGCCTGGAGCGCCTCCTTGGAGCAGAAAGTGGAGGTGCGCAGAGCCGCCCTTGCGTCACTGAGGGGGACGCTCGCCGAAGAAGAAGAGATCTGGAGGCACGAGGACGCGTTGGCACTGGAAGCCGTGGAGCATAGCCTGGAGCTTGAGCGATTGGCTATGAGGGAGTGTCAAGTTACCCAGGCAGAGGATGCCGTTGGCGTGCGCGAGGCCAAGGCCCAGGAGGAAGTCGATCGCCGGGTGGCCGAGGCTCGTGCGGATCTCGAGGGCAGGCACGACTTGAAGCTGAAGCTCGTGGAAGCTGAGGCCGCTGGTAGGACTGCTGCCCTCAAGTCCAGGTTGACCGAGGTAGAGCGACGCGAGGAGGCCACCGCAGCCGCCCTGGTTTCGGCGCAGGCTGTACTAGCCTCCGCCCGCGCTGAGCTGCTCCCTCTTCAGCAAGGGGTCACTGACGCTGAGTCCGTCACGCGGCAGAACAGGGAGGAAGTGCTTCAGCGGCGGACGCTGGAGCGCGTGCACGCCTCCATGCTGCATGACCTCAGGAACAGGGCCAACATCGCCCTGGGCCACATCTATGATGAGAATGCTCCTCATCCCCACGTGGACGACTACGCCAGCCACCTCCTCTTCTTCACTGACGTGGTGACACACCTGGAGAACCGTTCCGAGAGGGCTCGCCAACTTGTTGAAGAGAGGAGCCGCGGCCTGCTCGGGCGTGCGTTCTCCCGCGTCTTCAGCCATCTCCAGAACGCCGACCCCAACTTTGATTTTGACGCCGCCATCGCTCCTGTACCCGAGGCCATCCGGGGCGACCTGTCGCGATGGGTGGAAGACAATGTGGACGCGCTGGTTAGGGCCTTCACTTCCGATGACGATGGGGTGGTGGTCGCGGCGGATGCGGGCGACATGGTCGACGACGGTGATGGCGGCGCCTGTGAAGGTGGTGATGATGCCAGCGACGCGCCTGAGGGCGATCCGGGGGACGCGGCGAGTGACATGTCTGACTGATCTCGTGTTTCCCAGTTGTTTGTCCTGCATAGAGAAGCTCGGGCGCAGCCCTTAAGGTTGTAAGAGCATTTTTGGAGGGGAAGCCCCTCATGTAAATATACTACCGCCTCTATCTTGTTAGGTCGAGTTGAATATGTGTCCTCGTGAATTCACGTATCCTGGGGCAAAGTTGCTATTGCGGTTTACCTTAGCCTGGACGAGCCCAAAACCGGCTCATGAGGTTGCGAGTTTCTAGGAAGCTCCTGAGGAACTCGTCGACATGCCCGAGGGGGCCGAGTGATAAGCAAGCACTAGCCGTGGCGCGACATGCGCGTGGCGTGTGCGCGTCATGCCCAGCCCCGCTCGTGAGGGGCCCGCGAGGGGGAAGCAACAGGCATGAACTCCGAAATAAGGCAAGAACCAGAGAGCAAGAAATTGCTCGAACGAGAAAAGGCACCCCCCGCGCGCATCAATGATAATTCAACTTCAACTTAAATCCAAATCAAGAAGGCAGGGCTACAAAAAAGGGATCCAAAGCAAATGGCCACGTCCGACACCTAGTCTAGTCTTCTTGTCTTCGAGTCTTCTCACCAGTGCGGAGCTAAGTGCTGCCACTAGGATGTGGGAGGGAGCCCCCGAGGCCTGAGGGCGGCACTCCTGAGACTCCGGGGCGTGTACAGCCCCACTCGTTATTACGTGAGAGTGTCATGGGCGGCGACCTTCACAAGCGTGAGACTTACTTCATATCGCCAGATGAGGGCCCCGCCTTGCGCCTCCCTCGACCACCATTGGTGGCGACCGAAGACCAGGACGACACCAAGGGGTAAGGGGGACGCTAGCGGCACCCTCGGCGACCACGGGTCCTTTGCCGGGGAAGGCTCGCCGGGACCTCCCCGGCAAAGGGCCTACCTCTGGGCGATGCCTTGCTCCGTGCGACGTGGGGAGGGGCCTTGCTCCTGGCCCCTCCCACGCAGCCCCTAGTGAGCCTCTCCTAGTGAGACAGATACCGCCGCACCGGAACCGTCGCCTGGCGCTGTGATCTAGTTCACTTGTGATTCATGGTTAGCGTAAGCCTATCCTTGGGAGATTAGTGGTACCCTGTAGCTGTTGTCGACGGCGTGGTTGGTGGGGCTCTCGGGCGGCTCCTGGAAGGCCTCAGCTCCTAACACCTCCTCTTCCCAGCCCGGCTCGAGGAACGAGCCGGGGTCATCTTCTGGCGTCTACTCCTGGTTCATCATGCGGGGCACATAGGCCTCCGAGGCCGTTGCCCCGAAGACCTCGCTGAAGTGCCCCATGATCCATGTCGCCCGGCCCATGACGTCGTCCTGAGGATGGTGGGGTAGCGCCCCGCGGGGGCCGTGTGCGGCGACGCTCGTGCCCGCACCCATCTGGGGTGGTGTGGGTGCACTACAAAAAAATACACTCCCGTGATGATACGTGTTTGTCACAGTAGGTCACGTTTTTTGTCATGCATGTACATCCATGATGATTTTATGACAGAATCAAGATAGTCATACCTGTGCTGTCGTAGAAGTGTTCCATGACATTACCAAAATTATCATCACGGAAGTGTCCACTTCCATGACGATAAATCGCGCATCAGAGAAGTGCTTTCGTCAAGGGTGACCGACACGTGGCATCCACCGTAACGGAACGCCGTTAAGCTATCGGGTCGGGTTTTGGATCCGATAACCCGTTAACAGCCCTGACCAATGGGGATTTTCCACGTGTAAAATCATCATTGGCTGGAGGAAACACGTGTCTGCTCACCGTTGGGACAGATGTCATCCACTCATTGGACCGAAGGCGCCTATGATACGGCGACACGTGGCACAGACAAATAGAGGCCCATTCCTGTGAAAAGGCCGGCCCGTTTGACTTGGTCAAAAGGTGGCGGGCCGGCCCATGGAAAGCCTATTAACGGCCTGTTCGCATATAGCCCATTTACAGCCCGCTAACCCAGGGCCCGTTAGGCCCTATCTAAATTAGGCCCAGTAGCGTCATCTGGGCCGTCCAATATAATTCAGCCTATTTTAACTTCCGGCCCATGTGTGGCCCATGACTTCTTTCGGCCCATATGAGGACCTTTGTAACTATTGGCCCATTAACGGCCCGTGGTGAAACTGGCCCGTAATGAACAGTGTATCACTTTATACCCATTAACGACCCGTTATTCCATTGGGCCATTTCCAGCCCAAGTTATCTTTCAGCCTTCTCAGGGCCCATTGATTATTGGGCTCATTTGCAGCATTCGGTTAAATACGGCCCGTTACTGTCATTTTTCGCTTGTGGGCCAAATTCAGCCCGTCGTTACAGTCGGCCCGTTTGCGGACCGTTAATACGTTGGGCCGTTTTCGTGTCAAAAAAAACCCGTTGGGCTGTTTTCATAGAGTTATCAGATACGGCCTATTAACGGCCCGTTATGGTCCATGAATAGTATGGCCCATGATTGGCGAAATGATGATACGCCCCATAGAAGGCCCATGGATCATACGGCCCGTATGACGCCCATGGATAGTACGGCACGTAGAAGGCCCATGGATCGTACGGCCCATACAAGGCCCATGGACCCTACGGCCCGTAGAAAGCCCGTATAGAAGGCCGATGGATCCTACGGCCGGACGAAGGCCCATGGATCATACAGCCTGCAGGAGGCCCATGGTTACAACAATCCGTGTGTTGCCATGATTATTTTGGCCTAGTTACCAAAAATAGGCTATTGTGGCCACTAGAAAAAACAGAAAAAGAACTGCAGTGACTACAAGCAAACAACTAAACAAGACAATAAGGAAATAAATAAGCAAGCAATTAATGCTAGCCTATTACCGCTATTACACATATTACATCCACTGGGCATCAAAGTTCGCCACCAGTGCAAATATAGGGAACAAAGCAGCACATTACATACACTGTCCGTCAAAATTGGCCACCAGTGCAAATAAACGTGGCAGCAAAACAAGAGCATAACTGAAACAACTTCAGAAGAGCTCAAGAAACGTTATCCTGGGTATCCACCATGCTGGCAATAAGCTTAGTAAGCTGGTTAGCTTTGTCCTATTTGGCGCTAAAATCCTCCAACGCTTGCTGTTGCACCAGAAAGTATGCATCTGAATGCTCCAGGGACTTCCGCAGTCCTTCCGCTTCTTGTCGCAGCACAGCTGATCGATGTCTTTCAGCTTGTAGTTGAGACTCAAGAAACCGAACGGATTCAGACAGTGAGTTTGAATAGCTTGTGCAAGCGGTAGTGGCCAGTAACTCGAATACTAAACCAAGACAGGACTTTGGGGTTGTCTCGCTGTCTTCAAGATAGTCTTCCTTAACTGTTTTATCAGCTTTGTTGGAGACCAACAAGGATGTGTCACTATCCTAAACCTTATCTGCATTACTTCCTTTACCATTGCTTAATAAGGCACTCTTCCCCAATATTCTGTCAGTATTCTAAAAGAAGAAACAAGCAGACACATAACAAGTTTAGCATGTACTAGTATATGAACTCATTTCGGTGAACCAGTTCATTAGTAAGGTGGACATGATTAAACTACCAAGTCTTCTATTGCCAAGTACTAGTACATAATAAAAGCATCAAACAAACATATATCTATGTCCTATGGTCACTGCATTGTCTTGCCAAATCAAAATAGAGACACGGTTCAAATCATATCAGTTCAAGACAAAGCAGCAGTGAAAGAATAGAAAGCGTGGGAAACTACACGGCACAACAAGATTTCAGATGGGTACCACGGGTCTACATGTACAACAACACTATTGGCTCTGTTGTGATGCTAGTAATGTGCATGATATGAAAGTCAATTGTATACACAATTGAAATTGAAATCAACAGAGCTATTGATAAGAGCAAACCTGTTAAAGAAACATGCGTGAACATACCTGCTGTGCCATTGGAGTTTCGATTAGATCCTTCAATTTAAAAATAAGTTTGTATGAGTAAATACAGTGATACAAGAGCAAAGCAATCATAGTTAAAAAAGGCGTGCCTAAGCGAGCGCTTAAGCGCGCCTAGGCTCTAGGCATTGGCAAAACGCATTGCGCATAACTATGCATAATCTGTGCATAACTGCGCATAAGCATGCGCTTTGGTCAGTAAAGCACAAGGCGGTGGCAAAACACACAATTAACGCCTAGCGCTTTTTTGAACTATAATAGCAATGGAATCTTAAATTAGAACAATTGTTCTTCAGGTTTAGGCACTTGTTCTACATGAACAAAGTACAGTAAGACGCAAGAATATAATACTTAAAAATAGAAAATGAGCTCATAGACCTTACCACATTCTTGGTTCGGGACCAGTACAGAACAAGGCGTTCCCAGTCATCGTCCAGTAAATGTGTCTCAGGAGAACGTAAGGGAATTTGATGAGTTTCTTTGCCGGTGAAGTACGTTTTCTTCAGGTAATTCTGATACTGCCACCAAGCATTCTTGAAGATAGCAGAGGTATTAGCACAGGTTACCTCATCCCGAGTTTCCAAATCGGTCCTTCTCTATAGAGAAAAATGGGAAAATTTGCTGTATTATAACCATCATGGAGGTAGGATGTATGGGACGAAGCAAAGTAATTGCCATGAATAACATTACTTACACATAAATCCTGGACAAACACCTGCAACTGGCATTTTCCTTCATCTTCAGTATAATATTTCCAAGATGGGAAGATACACACATATGATTTAACAACATCAAATGCGATAGATGCTAAACTACGACTAGCTGGTTGTGCTTCCTCCACAGGAATAGGCGTACTAACTGGTGGAGTTGGGGTTCGCCGTGATAGTACTGGCCCTTTGGGCACTGGAGCTGCCTTACTAACTGCTCTTGTTTGGGAGCTCTGTGGTGGAGATGGTGCTGTGTCAACAGGAACTGGGTTACTATCGGCTGGGGTTGGGGTTAGATTGGGTGAAGCTGGTTCTCTGTCCATCGCAGTAGGGGTACAATCTGCGAGAGTTTGGGTTATGTGTGGTAGGGCTGGTTCTTGTGCATGTACAACCGGGGTGCTATCTCCACCAAGAGGTAGCACTGTTTTATTTGAAGACCGTGTTTTTAGTACGCTAGATACTGACATCACCCGCTCCAATTCAAATGGCTGATAAACAGGAAACATAGTTGAATGTACAGACATTGTATGAGAGACAGATGCAATAGACAGTGTGGAAAAAAGAGGGCATGAAATAGTTGACATGTATATTGTTTAACTAAAATGGATAGCATGACATAATTTCACATATATGATGTCTATCTAAACTGGATAGCATAGCATAACATAATTCAAAGATATGATGAATAACTAAACATGACCGCATGACATAATTCACCTACATGTTATCTAAGTAATCAGGATCGCATCATTTAATTCACATATGTGATTTATATGCTAAACAGAGGGCATTCGATATGATGTCTGAACTAAGAACACGGTGTTGAATATTGTGTATATGATGTCTAAACTATGCAATGCAAGACACCGTATGCATGATATGAGCAGTATAACCGTGCCAAGTTAGAGCATACACCTCAGTGGGGGAATAGGACTGGTCATCTGTCTCTGAATCCATCTCCGAGGAGCTATCGGGACCCAACAAGAGATCTGCTTCGACAGGTAGCATTGTCTGCTTTGAAGGCCTTGTTTTCACTCCAGATTTTTCCATCTCCCACCCAAATGGCTGATTCACAGGAAGAGTAGTTTAATGTACAAACATTGTCGACAAATGGAAATGTAATGAAGAAAAGGATGGGCAAGATATCATTCAAATATATGATGCCTGGTTAAACAGGATGGCATTGCACATTTCACATATATTATGGCTGGCTAAAAGACATGAGACTGCATAATTCCCATATATGATATAGAAACTAAACAGGTGGCATTACAGAACATGTCTAAACTAAGCAGATGACATATATGATGTCAAAAGTAGGCACTGCAAGGCAACATATGCATGATATGACTAACATCATCATGCCAAGGTAGAGCAAACACCTTGGGGGTAAATAGGAATGGTCAGCGGTGTCCGAATCCGCCTCAAAACAGATATCTTCCTCTGGATTACAATCTGGAGAGGGGTGGGGAGGGTTTGCCATTGAACCCACCATGGAGCGATGTCTGCATGACATTGTATTGCCGCGCAAAACTCTTCTCTTTTTCTCTACATGTTCAGCATGACTGTGTACAATATATGACATGCATACGAAAAAAATATGGTGAGATTACGTAAGGAATGCATGCAAAAATTTAGAGTGATGGTAACAACCAGTGGATCGACGTTTTTCCGTTGAACCAAAATAGCCCTAATGGATTGATGCGAATGTATAGTAATAAGTGATGCAACAAGTGTACAACCTTTTGCCGTAGCCGTGTCGACCTCAGCATCATTGGGTTGGTCGCTGAAGCAGTTGAGGCAGAGGTGGCTGTCGGAGGTGTGGAGGAAGATCTAAGGAATCTGTAGACGGCGTCCAGGGCACTACTCTATTGTGATGGATCGTTCTGTCATTGGAGCAGCTCCGGTGAGCCGTAAGACATCAAGGCTGAAGCAGCACAAGACATACATTGTCAATCTCAAGTGGGATTCTAATAGCATCTCCAATAGATGATGTAAAATGGATGTAAAATTAAGGGCTATTTTTTAAAATAATACATTTTTTTATAAATTTTTATAAATATTACGCTGGATAAAAATTTTTCAAAAATAATACACCGTGATTCCAGTCGGCCTACAGCTGGCCGACCGGCCCCTGTCGGCCCACTGTAGGCTGATTGCGTCCTGCTGTCGGCCCATTGTGGGCCGACTGGAGCAAATTGGCTCGCTGTGGGCTAATTGTTTTTGCAAAAAAGTAGGCATAAAAAATATATGTTTAAAAAATGTTAATCATGTAATTAAAAAATGTTAAACGTGTATAAAAAATTATTCCTGATGTATACAAAAAATGTACAATATATATGCAAAAAAGTTGACATAAAAAATATGTTTTAAAGTGTTAAGCATGTATTTAAAAAATGTTAAATGTGTGTATAAAAATGTTCCTTATTTATACAAAAAATATAGAATGTGTATGAAAAAAGTTGACACCAAAAAAATATGTTTGAAAAGTTGACATTTTTTCAAATACATGATTAAAAATTGTTAAGTGTGTGTATAAAAAATGTTCCTTATCTATACAAAAAATATAGAATGTGTATGAAAAAAAGTTGACACCAAAAAAATATGTTTGGAAAAAATGTTCTAGTTCCATACAAAAAGTGCAACCAATCATACTTAGGTCCGTGATGCTCCCATACCGGATCCGGAGCTGGAACATTTTTTTTATACATGATTAACATTTTTTAATTACATGATTAACATTTTTTAAATATATATTTTTATGCCTACTTTTTGCAAAAACAATTAGCCCATAGTGAGCCAATTAGCTCCAGTCAGCCCACAGTGGCCCGACAGGACCCAATCAGCCCACAGTGGGCCGACAGAGGCTAGTCGGCCAGCTGCAGGCCGACTGGAATCCAATCGGCCTGCTGTGGGCCGACTAGGCCCAGTCGGCCTGCAGCGGGCCGACGGTGTATTATTTTTAAAAAAATTTACCCAGCGTTATATTTATGAAAATTAATTAAAAAATGTATTATTAAAAAATTAGCTAAAATTAACATCACCAAAAACCACCTGACTACAACAGATGAGGTAAAAACTGTTGACTCTGAACTTAACTGTCGAAACTGAAATTTACTGTGGAATCTGAATGCTACTGTTGAAACTGAACTCAATGGTAGCAGAGAGGCACTTGACATTTAGTTTAGGGAGGGCCTGCAGTTCATCTTCAACCTGCACCCCCCTGAGCCGCCAGCCACCACCGGCCGAACCGCCAGCCCCAGCGCCGCCTCGCCGCCCTGAAACAACTCGCCACCGCCGCCCCGGCCAGCCCTCTAGGCCCCCCGCCCCCACCCTAAACCCTAAGATAGATAGTGGGGTACCTCTCCGGCGAGCCCCCATCCCGAATACGGGTGGTTCTTCCTTAACTCCAGCGAGCCCCCCAACCCCTGAAAATCGACTGACCCAAAAGTCGATTCAGTCGACTGAAGTGTGGCTTAATCGGAGCAGAGCAGCAGCACGAGCGAGGGGGAGAGCAACAACAGCAGCTGGGCGGGGGAGCGATCGAGCGAGAGCCGGAGCAGCAGCAGCAGTGCGAGCGAGCGAGCGATAGTCGGAGCAGCAGCAGCAGATCCGGCTGGTATGGACACCGCCGTCGAAGGGGCCTCGCACTGGGGGAGAGCCGCCGTGGAGATGTCGCCCGCGGCGCTGGCTTCAAGGTAGCCACTCCATGGGGGTGCGTGATGGAGCACCATCGGCGCCGGGAGGTCGAGTTAAGGAGAAGGTGCGATGCGATGAGTGTACAACCTCTTTGGTGGCGTCGAGTAGGCCTCGGCTTTGTCCGAGGAGTCGGTGAGGATGCTGCGGTTCCGGTGGAGCAGGTTAAGGCGGCGCTGTGGGGATGGAGCAGCCACGATAGACGAGGCGATCGTCGAAGCAGCTCCTTGGAGGTGGAGGACGGGGCGGCTGAACCGACGGGATGGCGAGATGGACGACGGATCCTCATCCAGGGAGGTGGACGAGGGACATCGAGCTATTGCGGTGGACGACGTCGTCGGGGAAGAGGCTCCGGCTGGGTAGCGGTGACGTGGCGGACGGAGGAGGGTGGAGTTTCGTGGCTGGAGCGGAGAGGTTATGGCGGAGTAGGATTTCGAATGGCGAAAGGGGGCGATGGGAGGGGATGAAGTATGACTTATGGACGCGCTTGTCCAAAATGTAGGGTGTGTTACAAAAGTACCCCCCCGCTGATTTGAACTAGCGGCCCTTTCAGCTCAGCGTTAGAAGGGGGATTTCGCGTGTCGGGATTTGGCAGCTGGAAGGAGTTTTCGCGCGCGTTGTAATTTCGGGATAGCAAGGCGCGGGTTGTGAAGGCGCCAGTTTTAGGAGCACGATATCAGAATTTTCGGGATATAACAAGACGCGAGTTGAATTTTAGGGACAAGCCTAACGTGTAGTAATATTGTACTTGTACGTACCAAATCAATTCGCACTTCCCTCAACCAAAAAGAAAACGAAAAAATAAAACTATTCACACCACACAAAGAGAGAGTCTTGCCCCGTTTTACTAAACAAATGCTATTCAAAGCTACTCCCTCCCTCCATCTATATAGGGCCTAATGCGTTTTTCGATGCTAACTTTGACCAAATATTAGAGCAATGATATATGACATGTAACTTACACAAAGCACACCATTAAATTCATCTATGAAAGGTTCTTTCAATGATATAATTTTCACATTGTGCATGTCATGTACTATTAACCTTGTCAATAGTCAAAGGTAGTCTTAAAAATCTCATTACGCCCTATATAGATGGAAGGAGAGAGTATGAATCCATGTTATGTCCGATTAAATTTTTTCGCTTGCTGTATAATGCATGTAACCTACTCATACCAACATTTTAGTGCATTCCAAATGTCTATACTACCGTTGCAATTCGAACTAAATTTGAATTTGTTTCTCTATTTCAATAAGAATCTACAATCATGATTGTTACCAACTTCAACCATCATAGTTTCCTTGCTATCCGCCAGATATAAATCGGACGGCCTATAATGCAGGATGGCAGGCATACCATCATCAACAACTCCGTTTTTTATAAGAGTAGAGATAAAATATATTAAATGTAGTATAACATGTTCATAACCACACCATGTGTATCACCATTATATATATTCACACATGTGTCGGTTTGGAACACTATGATAAATTCTTCAAATATCTGAATTCGCTTTTTATAATGAAGTATATATGATCTCTATTCGTCTTTTACACCCACACAACCCTCTTATCTTTGTAGCTAGCGCTAACTTTCTCTTGTGCATGCACACGCCCACATCCCTCTCACCCTCCCTCAGCATTCTCTAGCTCCATCGTGTAAATTCGTCTTTTCACTTTAGGTCGTTCACCCACGGTGTGTGTAGGCCCCCCAGCTCCTTCTTTACGGCACACATCGATCGATATGCCTCTCTAGCCAGGTGTGCCTAGCACAAACACAAGCTTCCCCTCTTCTCTTGTCACCGTCCATGCCTCACTCCCACCACTCTTTTCATCGTTCTCGTACTCGCACACTCCTCCCCCTCAATATAGTATGCCTCTCGTACCACCTCCTACATGCATCCCTCTCTCTCTATCCTCTCCTCGTGCCTCATTTGCTTCTAACACACACATGCATGTATACCGATCGATCTCCCAACATATACCTAGATCGACTTTAACTACCCCCCCATCGATCAACCCACCTCACAAGTTATGTCTCTCCTTTCTCTAACAAAGGGCGATTGATCTTCCTATGTAGTTACGTCTTCTTACCACAGCCACATCGCTCCCCCTCATCATTCATGCATGCCTCTTGGCCCGTCTCTCACATGCACGTGCACAGACAACAAGCAGCCATCTCCTCTCTTATTGATATTGCAGGCGTGACCTCCATTTGTCTAGCAAGCCTATCCCACCATTTGTTAGAAACAACTCCACTACCACCCCCTCCAACACTCTAGCTCTGTCTCTCTCCCAACCTTATTCCTCTCCTGCACATATGCATAGATGCCGATCGATCTCCCTTAATACATGAGGCAGATCGATCTCCTTAATACATGAGGTAGGCCTCTCTCCTCTCCACACATATACCAGCCATTGTACCTATAGTAAATTGGGCCTCCCTCTTCCCCCACCACACACCGATAGTCGAGCGCTGCAGGTAGGTATCCATGCCATAGAGACAAACTGCACATGTCCCATCTCACGTTCCAGTAGGCCAGCCACTCTATATCTTTGACGTGGGCACACAAAATTCGATGACACTCTTTATCGATCGCGCGCACACACACACACATCATCATCCCTCTCTTCGATTCTATGGACACCTCAAGCCGATGATACCTCCACTCTCTTCTCGTGGATCGCCCCCTCTATATATATGTTATATCCAGGACTCTATTTCACACACATTGCATATGTTACATTTTTGATTGACCCCCCCCCCCCCAAAACTCTCAAGAACCCACACACTATATCTCTCTAGGTTTGTATCTCTCTCACACAACCCCACGTAGGTGGTGTACATATACAAGAAGAGAATAGGTGCACCGTGCACGTACACACGCTTCGTGCCCAGCCACACCCGCGCGGGTACACGATGGAGCTCATTTCTTTACGAAATGGCAGCCCACGTGCTAATTTGAACGCCTGTAGCGGTTGTTTACCTAGGGAGGTCGTGTACTACGCGTGCACGAAACAAAGTTCGACTTGACGCGTTGCTGCATTATTTTTAAATAAAGTTATAGCGCTCAATGGCACGTACACAGAATATAAACGATTTTTATGGAGAAAAAGGTAGTCTGCTCACTATATACAATGGAGCCTGCCTGCCTGGTTTGTTGCTCTTCAGAGTATCTCACACAAGGCTGCGGTGGCCTCTCTCTCTCACCGTTGGTCACTGATCCGGCCCCGTCCGCCGGGGGAAAGGGAGTGCGGTGGCCTCTCTCTCTCTCACCGTTGGTCACTGATCCGGCCGCATCCCGTCAGCCGGGGGAAAGGGAGGAAGTGCATCGTTTCTCTGTTCGACGGTGCCGAGGCAGCACGTCCCGATTTGCGGTACACGTCGTTCTCTCTGACCAAGCTCCGGCGCAGCAGGGCCTACGCCACCTGCTCGCAGATTCTGCCCGCCGCCGCTCACCTAGTTACATCCCGACGACCTCTAGGTATCCCCTCTGGCCTTGCTCCACTGCCCGTCTTCCCACGTCCTGCATGTGGATCTTCCATAGTTCTTTTCCCAAAACGTAGCTCGTCCGGTGTACTTTCCATAATGCATTCTCATCCTCACACCATTTTAGACAAACACAACCATGTTGTTATCTTCCCTTAGGACCAGGAATATGCTTCTTTTTTGTCGTCGCATGTGTCATCAACTGTTATTGGCCAGTAATTGTTTCCTTTCTACCTCTTTTTTGCAAACAGGGCTATCCATTTCACCTCGTTGCTATTGCGACCTTTTGGTGAACTGCACAAATCACTTTTTTCTTAAGAATGTTTTGTGCAGTTGTACTAAAATGTCACACAGGCAACGTCTCTACATTTCAGTGCGACTGCACAAAGGGAGATTGGTTTTGCTCTATCCTCCTCATCCAACTCCAAGCCTAATCTTCTCCAACTAGTTAGTCTTAAGAGAGACTGCAAATGTGACCGGCTTCTATTTGTGTGTTTATTGTTTCATCAGCAGTCCTCTATTATCATAATCACACTTAATATCTTTGGAACAGGGACGCTCAGCTCTATTTTAGTGGAACTGCACAAAATGATCGGAATGTTGCATGCTCCAGACAGCTACTTTTTTTCCCAACATGCCTTGTTGATTTAGACAGAGCTGGGGGGACGTTGCTGCCAATGAAAGCATGGATCAATTTTAATTTAACACCTTCTCACAACTGTGTGTTCAGTTGTGATGTAATTATTAGCTCTGATCTGCTAATAATTGACATGCATTGGCAAGGAAGTTAGTTTTTTATTGTTTCCGAAAGAGCATCGATGGCAAGACACGCGAAACAAAAGCTGAAAGCTCACACGATTGTACAATTTCATGTTGCTGGAAAATTATTTGTATAGTACGTCAATTATGTAAACAAATGATGGAAGCTTGATAGCATTGCCAGAAGCCTCTTCATCATCTGGGTCCATGTGCCATGCACAAAATTATACTCCTTCGTTACTAAATATTTATCTTTTTACAAATTTCAAATGGGCATATTTTAGAGTGTAGATTCACTCATTTTGCTTCGTATGTGTACTCCCTCCGTTCCTAAATATTCTATTCGTCTTTCTAGAGATTTCAACAAGTGACTACATACGGAGCAAAATGAGTGAATCTACACTCTAAAATATGTCTATATACATCTGTATGTGCCAATCCATTTGAAATCTCTAAAAAGACAAATATTTGAGTAGTCACTCGTTGAAATCTCTAGAAAGACAAATACTCCGGAGTATATTTAAGAACCGAGGGGGTAGTGCACAACCGCATGGGAGACTCAGCCCGGTCGTTGCGCCGCATTAATAGTGAGTAATGAGTAGTCAAATCATAAGCCCCACCTTTCCCACTGTAAGTTGCTCTGAAGAAGCAATCGTCAATACGCTCTTCTTTGAATCCGCCATACTACTCCATCCGTCACTGTTTATACAGCGTGCTTCAGAAAAAAAGAAAAAAAATCCGTGGGACCAAGGCAACTAGCGATCGGCCTGAAAATAGCATTGATAGTTATAGCACGATGTCTATTACTAGAGGGAATAATGCGTACACACATGCATGCAGTGCTTCCACCCCGGGTACACACATGCATGCACTTACTCCACTCCGTAGTAGTACAGTACATGGAGAGAAAATTGTGGACTTGATTGCGGTTACCATGCCCTAATTAATTGAGCATTAAAACCAAACGTGTCTAAAGTCTCTCTGGTGGTGGAAATGCATTGAGAGAAATGCATCATAATGAAGTGCGCCCTGTAAACTGTGACGGAGGGAGGGGTAGTATGAAGGTGTAAAACCAAGTACGCGTATGGCCAGTCGGTCAACGCACCTCCTCTTGGCATATCACTGACATGTGGGACAGGAGTGTGAGCAAACCGATCTCAATTGACGGGAAAGAGCCAACCCGCCGTTCCTTGAGAGAGACGAGGAGCGAGAACACACAGACGTGCTCGCATGGAGGCCAAGATATATTCGAGCATGGTTGGCTGATCGATATCATTCATTACATGTTGGGCTGCCGTTTTCCGCCCTTCTCCGGAATAAACGTGTACTTTATCAGAGATAAAAAAAAGAGTACGGACGCTCCACCATGCGGTTCTAGTAGTAGTACTACTCGTACTACTGCGCTTGGCTCTTCGCCTCTTCGTGAAGTCGAACAATGATGGTACTCCGCATGTTGGGTACTACAGTGTATGCCTCTGATAATCTGACACCGAATGGACTGATGCATGTCCACCGAGGGTAGGTTGCATTAGTCAAAAGGCATAAGAGAGCTTCACCTTGTCCTACAAGCTTCTCCTTGTTCTGCAGTTGATGGGACACACCAAAAAGCAATGCTAGTCCATACTCCCTCCTTTCCGGTTAATATGGCTTAATCTTTTTTTTGGGTAAATGAGAGAGCTTTATTCATATATAAGCATTCTTAGGACGATCAGCCAAGACACTAGTCACTAGGAAGTGAGGTACCCCGCAAAAAAAGAAGTGGAAGCAAGGTGTTTCATCAAGCCAGGTCTCGGCCACATTCAAAGTGCAGCAAGCACGGTTCGCACGAAGATGCGCCGCAAGGTTTGCTGACCTGTTTACATGCCGAATAACAAAAAAAGAGGAAATATTATCGAGCGCTACTATTTGTAACAGGATATGAGCCAGAATTAAGCGAGAATTGTGGCGAGTGTTCCATGCAATCAACTTCCATTATCACATGCGAGAACCCTCAAAGAGAACCAAATGTGTTGAAGATTGCTTTATCCCATTTTAAAATTATAATGAGAGTGCAGACGCTCCTCCATCCGGTTCCCAGTACTAGTATAGTACGTACCTTTATAGACTATAGTAGTAGTACTAGTAAACTTTGTGCTTGGTTGTTCGCCTATTCGGGAAGACGAACAATAATAGCACTAGTAGTATAGTGTATGCTTCTGGCAATCTGACACCGAATTAACAGTTGCACGTCCACCGCCTGAGCGAGGGAGAGCTTACATTAGTCAAAAGTTTCTCCTTGTCCTGCGAGCCACCGCGCGCAAGCATCTCCCGTCCTGCAACCTTCTCCTCGTTCGGCAAGTTGACGGGACATAGCAAAGTAATGCTAGTCCATACTGCCTCCTCTCCGGTTAATATGGCTTAATTTCAAACAAGATAAATACACTGTCTGTCACTGTATATTTGTAAAAAATACGGTCAGTGGACTTCATAATACGCTCATTGCGCTCAATATATATATTTTCCGGTGTTTATACGGTCACTAGCTCACCCTGACTGAGTATGTGTGTGCATGCACGTGTAGGTTGAGAACTTGAGTGTGACCGTGTGTGTTCCGTCGTGTGCTCGGACATGCATGCATTAGGGCGTCGCGCGCGTTTTTGCGTCCATGTGTACGTGTGACTGTTGCATACACCTAGGGGGAGTACGTGTAGGGGCCACTAAGGAGCAGTCAAATCACACAGTAAGTTAGTCGGAAGAAGCAACCATCATTTCACTCTTGAATGACACGTGCGCAATATAAAATGGTTGATATGGAGAGAAAAAGAAAACCACTATATATACACTAGCAAGAGCCTAAGCTACAAGCCTGCTTGCTTAGGTTGCTCTCTTCACAAGCATAGAACGACGGGCCTGATCCCGCAGCTGGGGGAAGGGAACAATGTTCTGCGTAGACGCGGTTGACATCAGCGAGGGAGAAAACCCACAGTCGGTGCGTCCCAATCGGGAGTCACCGCGGTATGGGCCGATGCCGCGTCCCAACCGCCCTTCTAGCTACAGCCCGACGTCCTAGGTAGTCCATCTTCCTTTTGGAGCCGGCTTGCTCCACTACCGTAGCTACATCTCCATGTCGATCTTTCACTACTTCTACCGGCTTCTACTTGTGATGAGTTTATGTCTCATGAACTAGTGCCAGTACTATTATTCTAATCACACTTCTTCAATATATTTGCCATCAGGGATGCTCAGGTCGATTTTAGTGGAACTGCACAAAAGCATCGCATGATCCGAGGGTGCCAGCCGTCTTTCCTTCAACAGGTTCTACCTGGCCAGGAAATTAAATCATGTTTAGGGTTTAAGTCGTAGTGACCCCATCAGTAGTTTTTCTTTCGTACACGCTCTCACAACTTTTTTCTTTAGTTGTGAAGTAAATATTGACTATGATCTGTGAATCATTGAGATGCATCAGCATTCGTGTTAGTTTTCCTTTGTATTTGATGGAATGTTGTAATGGGGCAACCTTGGAATAGGAATGAAAATGGAGTGGAAAGTTTCCGTTTTACCGGAGAAAAAATGGAAATGGAGAGAAACCAATGTTTCGTTTTGTTGGATCGTGCCATCGAGCAAAACCAATGTTTAAATCACGTCTGTCGTGTTTGTGTCTCACCCTCCTCCACGGCTCGACCCCACACGGTCGCTCGGCATGCCACTCACCGCAAATCGAGTATACGATAACTTTCCCACCTGCTTGTCGATGGATCGCACCATGGAGTACTAGCACTACTGGAAGATATTGACAAGTTGGGGGAGGACAACTAGCTATAGCACAGACTCCCAAGAACTTTTTACATGCATGTTGTAGCCGGCTATTGCGACCTTTGAACGCGGAGCAGCTGCGTGCACCCGGAAGCGGTGCGGGCGACGCTCTCTCGGCTGGCCCGCCGCTTTAATGCCGGCGCCAGTGAGAGGTCACGTCCGCTCTGGCCGGGCATGAATGCGGCACTGACCGTTTCAGGCGGGAAGCACGCGCGGGTGATGAAGAGGGTTCGGGTTGGTCAGGACCGGCCGTGGTAGCGGTCCGAACGTGCGCAAACAAGAGATGCTGTACGTTAATATTGCTGCGTATATAATTAACAACGTAAATAATGTGCCAGTTGGACAAATATGATTGGAGATGGAGATGGAAATGGAATTTTACGTAAACACGAATATGCATGTCTATGTCTGTGTGTGTGCGCGACGACTCTCGCGGCCTGGAAGTGGGGGCATGTTTTTGATCGAGTTTTCTTTCTTGGTACGTTAGAAAATCAGTTTCTACATTAAATAAAGAGTTTCGTTTTGTACTTACACAATTTAAAACGATTGTTATGGAGAGAATAAGAAAACCACTCCACTATATATTAGTCGTATAGACGAGAGTACTATATGGACGCAGCTTCATTGACTTAGTGCACCCGCCTTTGGATTCATGACAGGTGTGCCCAAAATGTGGCTGGCTCACCTGTCATACAGCCAAAAACAGGTGCAGTGAAGGCACTGGAGCTCAGTCCGTACTACAGTAGTATATATATATATATATATATATATATATATATATATATATATGCGGGAGCCTCAACGCTTGTTCGCTAGGGTTTGCACTCTCCACACGCTCGCCGCACTACATATATGTTACACGCTGGAGGCTCAGCGTTCATTTGCTAGGGTTTTCTATATTCACAGTCTCTCACCCTCTCTTCACCAGATCTAAACAAGACCGCGTTGGCCTCTTGTCTCTCTCTCCCCCCTCACAGCTGGTGAAGGAGGCGTCTGTATCCCGTCGCATCGGGAAGGGGAGGAGGTGCAGCGTTCACTCTATCGCCTTTGGCGAGGGAGGCAATCCACTGCCGGCTGCACTGTTCTCTTTCACCCAGCGCCTGTGCGGGAGGGCCACCGACCCCTTCTTCCTCGCTGCCGTATGTAGTGTGGGCAGATCTGGCCTCCCGCCGCACGCATTGCCACATCCCGACGACCCTAAGGTATAAGTTTCTTTGAAACCATCGTTGCTCTGGCTGCATGTGGATCTTTTTTGATCTGTAGTCGAATCTAGGTCTTGGTTCAAAGAGAAAAGAAGGGTGCGGTGGGCTGGAGCAAGAATCTAGGACGTGGTTCAATAAGGAAAGGAGGGGCGGAAAGTAGTATAGACTGGCTATCCAGCCACTTTGTAGGTCGAAAAGGGAAAAAGGGGGTAACCCAGTACACACATCTGTAAGGAACCGATCTCATTGTTGAAAAGGGAAAGAAACTGGGGGGTTGGGTAGTTTGTGCAGGACTAGATTTCCTGCCCTCACATAGGAAGAAGGTTCAAAGAGAGCAAATATGGGACCAGCGAATATATGTTGCTTGGCTACATACTCTGCATCACCCATTTATACGTGTGGACGCACATGGTGCTGGCATGTCCCATACAGCTATTTTGCTGTTGTTAATCTAAGAATGCCGCCAGAAAATTGAAGCAATGCCACTGTTAAAAGTAAATTACATTTTTTTTAACGAATGTTGTTTCAATAGAATGTCTCTGTTAATATGAATCAATGCAACCGTTTTAGAAATGCTACTGTCGTACTTTGTTTTCCATCCAAGATAAGTTAGATGCTTCTTTCTGTCACCGTTTGTTTCATCCTCCTTTATCGGCAAGTAATTGTTTCCTTTTTTGCCGATGTTAAAACAGGGGTATCGATTCAACTTGTTGCTATTGCGATATTTTGCTTCGCTACTCGAAACACTTATGTTTTAAGAGTGTTTTGTGCAGTTCAACTTGAATGTCACACCGGTGACTTTGCTTAATTTTGGTGGAACTACACAAAAGGAGATCGAGATTTGTTTCCTGTCTTCGTGGCGAGTTGTTTCAAGTCTTGGTCTCAACTACATGATGTGGAGTGTGCTTTGAGATGTTGTGCTACTTGTTTTGGTACTGTTTTAAATAAATGTTGAATTGAAGCTATTGTATTGCTGTCTTTTCCCATTAAGTAGTGAACAAAACTTGGACCAACCCAGACATGATGCTTGTTGCTTTGTTACAACAAATTCAGCATCACCCCCTTTATAAGCCAGTAATTGATGCCACTCTCAGAATTAACTACTGAATCTTATTTCAAAACTGCAACACTTGTTAGGGATTGGCAGGTACCATTTTTGTGGCCGCATGTTTCATCCCCCTTTATTAGCCAGTAATTGATTGCTTTTTTGCCTCTGTTTAAACAGGGATATCTATTCGACTTGTTGCTATTGCAACATTTTGCTTCGCTACGCGAAACACTTTGCTTGATTTCAGTGCAACTGCACAAAACGAGATTCGGTTTCCTATTCGTGTTGGCAGATTCATATTTTGTCTTGTTCGTCTCATGAAAAGTGTCGGAGTAAGTGACCACGGGTAGCCTAGCCGGCTCCCCCTGGCCTTTCTGAAAAAATTACGAGCCGATCCGGCTCTCAAGAATCCAAGACGTGGGGCCGCCTTCCCCTGGCCGGCTGCCTCCCAGGCCGGCTATCGGAAGGCGGCCCGACTTCAGCCCTCACGAAGAAAGCCGCGGGAGGGCCGGCTCCGAGGAGCCGGCTGCGAGAAGGCCGACTCCAAGGAGCTGGCTCCCATAAAGCGGTCAAGACCGTACCCTCGAAGTCTGCATCCACATAACGGCGATGTGACGGGGCGTGGCTACAGTGAAGCCTGCCACCCCCGAATCCCGGAGCGCGCCTGGCACAGTGCACCGTACGGGTGGCCATGACCCGTCCGGCGCAGCACTGTTGCCACGTTGACCCTGATGTCATCCACGACGAGCTACCAGTACGGCCCACGGGCGGTGGGCCCCTTCGGGCAGAGAGACCCCCGAAGGCGGCCTGGCCTCCCCCAGTCGGCCCAAGACGGAGCCGGCTTTCTCCAGCCGGCTTGCCACCTCCCTCGAAGAAGACGCCCCATTAAGGAGACAAGACGCGGTAAGGCTACAGTGGTCACCCGCCGGACGGCAGCACTGTAGCCACGCTTACCTCGGCGAAGCCCTCGTCACCAAGATTGAGCAACAGTAACCAGCCACCGACAAGGCCCTGGACAGTGGGGCCTGCCTGTCGACCAAGGAGCCGGTAGCCGGCGGGACCCACCAGCCGGCGGGCCCCAGCGGCCGGCGCAGAAGCCGGAGAGCAAAGACACAGACGGCTGGGCCCCACGCCCAGCCGGATTACCATTGTACCCCCGGGGGTAGGCCTATATAAACCCCCCGGGGCATCCATGCAAAAGGGAGATGGATCCCTGCTAGTTTTAGCCACCATGTAGGGAGGAGAAGAGAGCAAGCAGAGCCCTTCTTCCTCCTCTCGCCAAACAGCTCAAGGAGCATCGTGTAGCTACTTGTTCATCTAGTGATCACGCGGAGACCCCGCAGAGCAGCAGTAGGGGTGTTATCTCCACGAAGAGCCCCGAAGCTGGGTAAGATTCGCCGGCGTGCATGTCTTCGCCTCATCCCGTTTCCTGGCACCGGCGATGTTTTACTGGCTCCCACAATGATAAGCCACCCGTTGGCATATGTCGCACCTACCACCCGACATTTGGCGCCCACCGTGGGGCAAGGTGCACCGTCGTCCGGAGACCTGTTCTGGACGGGAACCCTCTTCCTCCCCCGCAAGCGTAGCCATCCCGGCACGCCTGATGGTGCTTGCCACGACGCGCTGCAAGACGTTACCAACGTCTGCGCAGCGAGCAGCCTCGCTGATCTCCTCGACAAGACCCTCATCTCCGACGAGCTCGCCTCCGACGCGGGCACCGACCACCTCGTCAACCTCCTCGGCCGGCTCCATGTCTCCGGCGAGACTGCTGTGGACTTGGAGTCGGTTGGCTCCACCGATCCGATGCCTGTCGACTCCGACGCGGCCTCATTCGACACCTTCCCCACCAACGTCACGAGGCCGATGGCTGCGACGCTGTCACCACCAAGGTGATGGTCATCGGCCACGACGACGCTGCTGACGAGAGCGCCCACGACGCCCCGCACTCGGCGGTCCAGGACTTGTCCGTCCCCCTCCCGGCCGACACTGATGCTGAAGCACTGGAGGCTCGCCGCCTCGCCCTCCTCGCAGAGGGCCGGAAGTTGGTTTCCATGAGACGCCTCGCTGAGGCCCACCGACGCGAGGCCGACCGCGCCGCCTTTGGCACACCGCCCCCAGGCGGGCCTAGCCGGGCCGGCGTTGTCAGACAGCGCGGCGCTGTCGTTGCCGACATGTTAGGAGTCGACCGCCCGGTCTACGCCACTCCACTCGAGAACCTGCGCGCCGCCCAGGCGGCCGTAGACGAGCTAGATGGACTGGGGGCCGAAGAACTCCCCCACATGACCCGACGCATCCAGCAGCTGATCGATGCAGCTGCGCAGCGGCATGAAGCCGACGCCCGCGCGGAAAGCCCTCCCCCGCGCCGAGATCACGGCGCGACGTCCCGGACGCCGACTGTGGGTAGAGACCGCGCGCGGCGCGAGAAAGAGCCGGCTGCCAGCCGAAGCCAAACCCGGATCTCCATCGAGCGAGACGCAGAAGGCCACCCTCGGGCCGTGGAGTGGCGGGGCAACCCGCCTCCGCCCCGGCCCCGTGGAGAGAGATATCCCACCCCTCCGCCTATGGCGCATCCGACTCTCAGCGGCCGGCTAGGTCGCCGCGAAGGAGTCGGCGAAAACGACGCCCGCCATCGGATCGACCGCCTGGCGCGATCCCTGGTGCTAGAAGAAGAAGACGATGTCGGTCCGCCTTGCTTCGGCCCCCGCATCCGCGACGAGCCCTTCCCCAAAGGGTTCTCACTCCCAAGAGACATGCCCAAGTACAACGGTTCCGTGAAGCCGGAAGATTGGTTGATCGACTACTCCACGGCGGTTAGCATAGCCAACGGCAACAGGCGCGTTGCCATGAAGTACGTGCCCCTCATGCTGTAGGGCACGGCGCGGACCTGGCTCAACAGCCTCAAACCATATAGCATCAACAGCTGGCTAGATTTCACAGAAGTTTCTGTCCGCAACTTCACCAGCACTTACAAGCGGGCTCCCAAGCCCAGACAGCTCTCCTTGTGCGTACAAGGCCCCGCCGAGTCCACTCGTGACTACCTCACGCGTTGGGCCGAGCTCCACAACTCTTGCGAAGGGGTGCACGAGGTGCAAGCCATAGAATACTTCACAGCCGGGTGCCGAGAAGGCACCCTCCTCAAGCACAAGCTTCTCTGCGACGAGCCGACTACCCTCGACGAGCTTCTGGACATAGCGGACAAGTACGCCACCGCCGAATCCTCAATGAAGACTGAGCTCCGGGTAGACGTGTCCGGAAAAGTACTCAACCCGGCGCCCAAGACGCCGGCTGGGGATTCCGGCCGACGCCCACACTCGAACGATCACAAGCGCAAGGGCCCCGCGCCGCCTCCCGCCAGTCGGCAGGTGGCCACAGTCGAAGACGTGCCGACCGAAGGGCAGCCCGCGCCCAAGAAACCCAAGGGCGGCAGGCCGGCTTGGCAGCCGGCCTTTTCCTACGAGCAAACTCTCGACGCCCCGTGCAAGTTCCACAGCGGCGCGAAGCCGTCCAACCACACAACCCGGAAGTGCCATTGGCTCACCCGAATCTCCAAAGGCGAAGGGCTCACGCCGCCTCCGCCTGCCGGCCCACCGCCTCCGGTTCTGCCGCCGCCGGCCGCTCGGCCCGCAGTCGGAGCCGTGCATGATGAGTTCCCCGACGAGCATGCCGCCTATATCGTCTTTACAAGCCAGCCCGAAGACCGGTGCAGCAAACGCCGAGAGAACCAGGAAGTCAGCATGGTTGCTGCCAACCCCGCCGAGCACATGCACTGGTCAGAAAAACCTATCAGCTGGAGCCGGGCCGACCACCCAGAGGTGATGCCATCTCCTGGCTCTTATGTGTTGGTTCTGGATGCCACCCTTGCAACGGACAGACGCGTCGCCCGCTTCTCCCGTGTGTTGATAGACGGCGGGAGCAGCATCAACATCTTGTACCGCGACACCCTGGAGAAGCTGAACGTCAAGACGAAGCAACTCATGCCTACTCGGACTGTGTTCCACGGCATCGTACCCGGCCTGTCCTGCGCCCCCATTGGCAAGATCAAGATTGATGTACTTTTTGGGGACAAGGAGCATTTCCGCCGGGAAGCGATCTGGTTTGAAGTGGTGGACCTGGAGAGCCCTTACCATGCATTGCTTGGCCGACCTGCCTTGGCCAATTTCATGGCGGTTCCCCACTATGCATACCTCAAGATGAAGATACCAAGCACCAAAGGCGTCATCACCGTAGCCGGCGATTACAAGAAGTCCTCTGAGTGCGCAGCAGCCAGTAGCCGGCTGTCCGAGTCCCTTGTGATTGCCGAAGAAAAGAAGATGTTGGACCGAGTCGTGGCCATGGCCGGCAAGCAGTCAACCCTGTCCCCCGATCCCAAGGAGTATGATGCCCAAGGATCTTTCCAGCCGGCCAAGGAGACGAAGAAGATACCTCTTGACCCCGAGCACCCAGAGAGGTTTGCCGTCATCGGGGCAAACCTAAACAGCAAATAGGAAGGTGAGCTCGCCGATTTCCTCCATGAGAATCGAGACATCTTTGCATGGTCCCCCAAGGACATGCCGGGCGTTCCGAAGGAATTCGCCGAGCACAAACTACACGTCCGAGAAGACGCAAAGCCAGTCAAACAACCCCTCCGCCGACTGTCGGAGGAGAAACGCAGGATTGTGGGAGAGGAGATAGCCCGGCTTCTGGCAGCCGACTTCATTATGGAAGTTTTCTTTCCAGAATGGCTCGCCAACCCGGTCCTCGTGCTAAAGAAGAACAACAAGTGGCGCATGTGTATAGACTACACGAGCCTCAACAAGGCCTGCCCCAAAGATCCCTTTGCCCTGCCAAGGATTGACCAAGTGATAGACT
Organism: Triticum urartu; assembly: GCF_056163025.1. Classification (NCBI taxonomy): domain Eukaryota; kingdom Viridiplantae; phylum Streptophyta; class Magnoliopsida; order Poales; family Poaceae; genus Triticum; species Triticum urartu. Next base: position 31,885,280 of record NC_141877.1, read on the forward strand.
CCACGGCCGGATGCGAGCTGTTGAGTTTCTTGGATGCTTACTCAGGGTATCACCAGATAAAGTTAAATCCGACAGACCACCTGAAGACCGCCTTCATCACGACATTCGGCTTGAGAAATGCCGGTGCCACTTTTCAGCATTGCATGCAGAAGTGCCTCCTCAAGCAACTCGGCAGAAATGCCCACGTCTACATAGACGACATTGTGGTGAAGACGGAGAAGCGCGGCACCTTGCTGGAAGACCTCAAGGAAAAATTTGAGAGCCTACGCCGATTCCAAATCAAGCTTAACCCCGAGAAATGCGTGTTCGGAGTACCAGCCAGCCAGCTCCTAGGCTTCCTGGTCTCCGAACGCGGCATCGAATGCAACCCAGTAAAGATCAATGCCATTGAGAGAATGGCGATTCCCACCAAGCTTCGAGACATCCAGAAGTTCACTGGGTGCTTGGCCTCCCTAAACCGCTTCATCAGCTGGCTCGGAGAGAAAGCTCTCCCCCTCTACCACCTCATGAAGAAGACCACTCACTTCGAGTGGAATGACCAAGCTGACCAAGCTTTCCACGAGCTGAAGAAGATGCTGGCCACACCGCCAGTCCTGGCGGCGCCGACTGAGAAAGAGCCCATGCTCCTCTACATTGCCGCAACCAGCCGGGTGGTCAGCACCGTCATCGTAGTCCAACGCCCAGAAGAAGGCCGAGCCCAGCCGGTCCAGAGGCCGGTGTACTATTTGAGCGAGGTACTGTCTACCTCGAAGCAGAACTACCCGCACTACCAGAAGATGTTCTACGGCGTGTACTTCGCCGCCAAGAAGCTGAAGCCCTACTTCCAAGAGCATCCCATCACGGTTGTATGCACCGCCCCGCTGGCCAAGATCATAGGCAGCCGAGATGCATCCGGCCGGGTGGCGAAATGGGCCATCGAGCTAGCCCCTTACGCGATCTTTTACCAGCCTCGCATCGCCATCAAATCCCAAGCATTGGCCGACTTCCTTGTCGACTGGGCCGAGACCCAGTACCTGCCGCCGGCTCCCGACTCCACTCATTGGCGCATGCACTTCGATGGGTCCAAGATGCGCACCGGCTTGCGAGCTGGCATCGTTCTCACCTCTCCCAAAGGCGACAAGCTCAGATACACGCTGCAAATCCACTTTGCCGCCTCCAACAATGTAGCCGAGTACGAGGCGCTCATACACGGGCTTCGGCTTGCCAAAGAGCTCGGCATTCGCCGGATCCTACGCTATGGCGACTTGGACTTAGTGGTCCAGCAATCATCCAGCGACTGGGACGCCAAGGACGCAAATATGGAAAGCTACCGCTTCCTCGTTCAGCAGATCAGTGGGTATTTTGAAGGATGCGAGTTCCTCCACGTACCGCGAGCCGACAACGAGCCAGCTGATGCTCTGGCTCGAATAGGCTCCACCCGGCAAGCAATACCAACCGGCGTCTCTCTACAACGCCTCCTCAAGCCGTCTATCAAGCCGTCTCCAGAGTCTGATTCCATCTTCGTGCCGCCTGACCTCGACGCGGCCGGGTCCGGCTCGAAGAACCAAGCAGGTGGCCCGGCGACTTCGATAGTCGGCCAGGGGGTATCAGCAGGCGGCTCGGGGACTTCCGTAGTTACGCCCGACCCGGGGACTGTGGTAGTCGGCCCGGAGACTACACCAACACAACAGGAGGCGGCCGACTCCAGCATTTCACCGCCCAGCCCGCCCGCCCTGGTCGCAGTAGCCGTTTTGGCAATAGAAGAAGTCGCAGCTCCGTCATGGGCTCAATCCATCCTCAACTTCCTAATAAACCAAGATCTGCCGGCTGACGAAGTAGAGGCAAGACAAGTCCAACGCCGAGCCGGAGCATATACAATCATCAACAGAGAGCTCATCAAGCGCAGTGTCACTGGAGTCCTCCAGCGATGCGTCGAGCAAGAGAAGGGCATTGCAATCCTCAGAGACATCCACCAAGGAGAATGCGGCCACCATGCGGCCTCAAGATCACTCGTCGCCAAAGCCTTCCGTCATGGTTTCTTTTGGCCAACTGCTTTGGATGACGCCAAGGAGTTAGTCAAACATTGCAAAGGGTGCCAACTCTTCAGCTCCAAGCAACACATGCCGGCTTCAGCACTCAAGACCATTCCCCTCACTTGGCCCTTTGCCGTTTGGGGACTGGACATGGTGGGCCCATTCAAGACGGCGCGCGGCGGCATGACACATCTGCTTGTCGCCATGGACAAATTCACCAAATGGATTGAAGCAAAGCCGATCAAGAAGCTGAATGGGCCGACTGCCGTCACATTTATCGCAGATATAACAACTCAGTACGGCGTGCCACACAGCATCATCACCGACAATGGCACACATTTCGCCAAGGGAGCCTTGGCACGTTTCTGCGCGACGCAAGGCATCCGGTTGGATCTAGCATCCGTCGCCCACCCGCAGTCAAACATCCAAGTAGAGCGGGCCAACGGCCTCATCCTTTCCGGCATCAAGCCCCGACTGATCATACCACTGGAGCGTTCAGCCGGCTGTTGGCTCAATGAGTTGCCGGCTGTCCTCTGGAGTCTGCGCACTACACCAAACAAGTCAACCAGCTTCACCCCTTTCTTCCTCGTGTATGGTGCCGAGGCGGTCATCCCAACTGACATCGAGTTCGACTCGCCTCGAGTAACCATGTACACGGAAGCGGAGGCCAAGGAAGCACGAGAAGACGGCGTCGACCTGATGGAAGAAAGCCGGCTGTTAGCCCTCAGCCGGTCCGCCATCTATCAGCAGGGCCTGCGCCGCTACCACAGCCGGAAGGTCAAGCCAAGATCCTTCCAAGAGGGCGATCTTGTGCTCCGGCTGATCCAGCGAACAGCCGGCCAGCACAAGCTCTCGGCCCCTTGGGAGGGCCCCTTCGTCATCAGCAGAGCCTTAGGCAATGACTCCTACTACCTGATCGACGCACAGAAGCCGAAGGCACAAAAGAGAGACGACTCCGGCAAGGAGTCGGAACGACCATGGAACGCCAACCTCCTCCGAAGGTTTTACAGCTGAAATGCAGTATATATCACGCTAACTTTTGTACTAAGTACGAGACAATAGGCCCCCCGAGGAGAGCTCGGGGACTGCCATCTTTTATCTATGAATGAAGAGTATCATGCTTATGGCCTTGTCATTGCATTCACTTTTTTCCGTCCGGCACCGGGTTCGACTAGTCGGCCCGGGGACTGGCC